>NW_024469082.1:0-83484 GCF_003184825.1 Aspergillus fijiensis CBS 313.89 | reverse complement strand
GGGGGTGGGAATGGGGGTGGGAATACGATTAAAACTCCGGAAGAAGAGTTCGAGCGCAGGGAGAATAAAAGGTTCTGGAGGGAGGGAAGGGAAAGAAAGGAGGGGAAGAATTGGGAATTTGGAAGGAGGGAGGGAGGGAGGGAGGGAAGAAAGGAAATGCAGGTGAATTTTCGAGGGAGGGTACAACCTTAAAGTAAATTAGAAGAAGTAGGTAGTAGGTAAGTGAAGTAGAGTATGAAAGATAGCAATCAACCTGCCCTGCTAAGGAAGATGCAGTCGGAATGGTCCTCCCAGACAAGATGAACCGCAGGTAACTTAATTGTTAAAGGTAGCTCAGACAGACAGCTCGGCTTGATCAGAGGTACCACATGCTATCAAGAATAGCTGAAATTGAGTGTAATTGGGCCTAATTCCTCAATTCCCTAATTCTCTCCAGAGATTACGGAGTACAGCCAGAATAATTGAGGGTTAATATTATTGTTGGAATTATCGTTTATCATTTTAATTTTGGATTTTCCTCTTATTCTCGAGGACATCGGAGCAGTTGCAGTTGGCAGCATGTGATAGCGGAGCCGGATTAAGAAGTAAACGACCCAACTTGAACTTGGTTATTATGGAGGGGCATCCAGTGACTGGCTAACTGGCAAGTGTCCACTTAGTCAAGTCGTACGGAAGGGGTGTTGCTCGTGCTAGCTACATTTTTCGTCATAGGTTACCTGTTCACCATCAATCAATCACTCCCTCCCTCCAAGGTCTGGAACTCGGAACGATGCTTGATGGCAAAGGAAGATCTGACCAGGGTTTAACCCCTCTTCTTGCTTTCATGCCTGCTCTGTACAGGGAGGGCAAACCGTATTGAATGCAGGTGAAATCTCAGCACAGAAAAAAAAAAGAAAAAAAGAAGAAAAAAAAGAAAAGAAAAGGAAAAAAGGAGAAAGAGCAAAAGGCAAAGAGAGGGGAAAGAAAAAAAAGGACGACGAGGTGGAGTCAACGCCATACCCAGCCCTCATGAAAGCCTCCCGCATTTCTACTTGGAACTTGCAATGGGAGCCGCCGCCCGATAAGAACTGTTACAGTTGCGTTGTCAATGTGGCAACCTTGTGGTTTCAGCAGGGTACTTCAACGAAGCACTTAAAGAATCATTGGGTGGTCCGTATAGTTAGATAGGGTTGGCGACCGAAAGTCTCGCGTTCTCGATGGTGGTGGTGATGATGGTACTGAGTACGATGATGGAATTCATCGATGGGGTGATGAGTTTATAGCATGTGATTGTGGGTCTTCCATCTCGCGGCTTTTCTTGTCAACCACGGACTTAACTTACGTCCATCACCACCACCACCATCCATCCATCCATCCCACAGTAGTACATCCTACACACCATGTTTCCTAGATTATGCTAAGCACCTCGTTTTGATTTGCCTCAAGAGATTCGAATCAGGACATCTGCACTTTTGTTCCCCATGTCACTTACACGTGCAGTCGACATTAGAATCTTCTTCCTAGGCAAAACTTCCTGAATCCGGCCCCTTTTAGCGCCTTTCCTTATCGGAGGAGGGCGGCTACTGTCACAAGCTGGGAAACCGGCCGCCAACTGGATACATCTCAAAACCACATAGACCTGATCCATTAACGGTGGTGTATGGCGCACTCAACTTACTCGCCGACCGATATTGATTCATAGTCTTTCAATTCGCGGACAACCTTCTCCGCTGAATTACTCCCATCGAGTTAAGTAAGGAAAGTCAAGTATTTCTCGCTGCGCCTGGACCCGAGGCTTGGATGGCGTTGCCCATGATTCCATCCGACTCCCTGCATGGTTGAATGAAGGTCCTGCCCTTAGGACTGGACTTCTCCTACAGTAGTTCAGTGCGCTTGGTGGTCTAGGCGCTATGGCGCCGAGCGTACTGGACTCAATGCCATGCATTAGATTCTTGCCCGTCTCGAAAACGTCCAATTTAGTGCTTATTGGAGCTATGTCCCTCCCTCCCTCCATCGCTCTTGTGTTGTCTTCGCGCCGCCTATCCGGCGTTCTGGGCTACGATGGCGAGACTGTAGAGTTTAACCATTCCATCACTGACTTCCTGGCAGGTCTAACCCGCCCAACCAGCCAGCCTGGTTAAACATTTTAGCTCCGTGCTATTTTGGGCGTTACAACAGTATACCCATTCTGCACCCCTCTATGCAGCTTTTACGGAACGCCCACACTTTTCCCGCATGCCCGGGAGGCGGATGTTGTAAGATCCTGCATCTCTCGCCTCTCCAAACGCCGTAGGTAGTCCGTAAAGGTAGAGGCCTAGGTCCCGCCTATCCGAATTTGAGCATAGCATTGAGTTTCGTAGGGGCACGGCGGGGAACAACCGACAACTTCGAAACCGCGATTTGCTCTTTACAGAAAAGTTTGTCGCTGACCCCTCGTACTTTGGTTATGAGGATCTCGACAAGAAGCCCGAAAAAGCGGTAGCGATTGTACCTTATCATGGGCTGAAAGTCCACCCCAAAGCACCGCGCAGAGGGAACAGGATTCGGGGAGGGGTGAGCATTACTAGGTACGTCGTTCTACTATCTCCAGGGCCATATCTATACCCCCTTGTGCGCGATATCAGCATTGGTTGCCAGCTGTACATGTACTGGGCAGGTCGCATTGAGGTATACGCCGACTATTCGCTGATGGCCATCGGTCAATGGCCCCCTGGTCTCGGAAGTGCGTCATGGTCGGGGGTTGGGGAGCCCAAAGGGATTTACAGACAATTACTGTGGTCGATCGTGGGGATGAATCCGTGTGAAGAGCTCCGCTTTTACCCCAACATCGATCCCTACGAGCTGGGATTGGATTCAGCATGGAGATTGTCGAATGCCTGGACTCTCGAGGTGAGGGCGGGGGCACGGGACGGCAAATGATAAAGCCGAGCACAATCTAGGCCCGACGAGTCCCAGGCAATCTCAATCCGACATCAGTATTCGAGACCGTACGTTGGAAACTTGTAATGCTGTCATGGCCAAGAAGCAAAAGGCAAGGATCGATTGGCATCAGAATGCGACGGTAGAATCGAGTTAGGAGTGTGCACAAATCTGCCGGACTTCGAATCGATGTCGTCCGACACGGTGTGATTGGGGGATTGCTATGTTGGCAACTTGATCAAGTCAATAGCCGAGGAATCGTGGACCAAAGGCGATGCCACAGGCCAGAGAACAACTCATAACAAAAAAAAAAAAAGAAATTGAATTTGTTCATATTTTCCATTTCATTTCGAGACGGACGCCAGATCTGAGTGGCTTCCCTCATGTAAATAAGAAAATGGGCCAAGTCCTGGACCTGTACATCGACGCGTTCCCATTCTTCCTCCAGCTATGGTATATTGCACGTTATCCCTAGCTCATGAACTGGACGTCTTCGATGCTTTTCTTTTTCCCTTTGCCTCATCTAAGACCTTGCGCGCTCAAACGACAAAACGCCCCAATTATCCCGTTTAGAAACCTGTAGAACCGTCAGCAATGCCGCCGGGATAACGAGCCGCGAGCGTCGGGAGACGGAGGGTGAAACGTACGCAGAGGAGTGAAGAACCAACGGTTCTTGCCGCTGGTGTAGCGGTCCTCGAGGGCCTTCTTGACGTTCTTCTTGGCGTCCTCACGCTGGGAGACCTCCTTGAAGGTGTCGTTGGAGACGGCACCCTTGAGACCCTCGAGCTCGAGAGTGTAACGGGTGGGCATCAAGTGGTTGTAGTTGACGACCTTGATGAAGGGCTTGATGCGGCTGCGCTTCTCGACGGTCTTCTTACCCATGCGGCGGGTGACCTTGAGGGGGTAGCGCTCGATACCGGCGACGATGGCGTAAGGGAAGGGGTGCGCCTTGGAGCCAGTGTCGTTAGGCTGGACAATGACGACCTGTCAAATCGCAAAGAAAGACCCTCGTCAGCATATATCCAGTGTGATTCCAAGCCGACCAAATAATATTCCTCGTTCTCGGATGTCGCAGTTGTCGCCCTCGTCCGATCGTTCGACCATTTGCCTCCACGCCATTTCTTCCCACCGAATTCCCGGCTCTTTTCAATTCTCCATTTTTTTTTTCGCAGACGAGACGTATTTCCACAGCGATTCCGTTGTCCTCCGTATATATGGGTATTCCAGTGCCAGAAAATCAAGTAGATTGTTGTCGTACCTTCTTACCGGCGTAACGGCCACGGGTGATGATGGCCACACGGCCCACTTTCATGACTATCGTAACATCCTGTCAGTTTTTCGATCGACGACGCGATAACACAAATCGAGATGAGGCGGCATTTCACTAACACTTCATTGTGAAGGTCCCGGTGAGCGGCAGGTCGATGGGGTGGTTGTCGAGATGCTTCGGTCGAGTAAGTGAGGTTCTCCGCGTTCGACGGTCTATTTTTTTTGAGTGAAGAGGGCTCAGGGCTTTGTGTGCCCGCACTCCATTGGTCACCTTACCGACTGATGGCTACTAGGCTGTTCTGGGTAAGCGCTCCTAAAATGGCTTAGCGCCCGAGACACTGGGCAGCTGCGGTTGCCGGGACCTGCCTCAGGCGGCAAATGGTTTCGATCAGGCTTTCGATGCGATTGCGTCAGGCCATCAGGCCGTTAGAGCAAACTCAACAAACCCAACAAACCCACACTCACCGCCTCCATCCCCAGCCACCTCCAGAAGGCTTGGCTGATTGTTTACGGGACAACCAGCCAGGGCATCGGTTGCTATGAGGCTATCCTTGATGTGTACGCCGCACATTGGACCGAACGGCGGTTGATGCCCCATGAGCTACCAACTACTCCCAGCCTTCAACTCCACTTCCATGGTCCAACTGCCCGCTATATTAACTGATCACCTCGGGAGTTTATTCCTTTCCCCCCCGAGTTTTGCCAATTTTGCTAGTTTCGCCTGTCTCGCCAGTTTCGCATCTTGTCCGCGTTTGTCGCATTGCAGTTGTTGACGTTGTTGCTGTTGCTGTTGCTGTTTGCTGTTGTTCCTTGCCGCCGTTGTTTCCCCAGCCCTCCCCGCCCTCGTGCCCTTTCAATACTAGCAAGCGCATTTGCTTTCAATCTCCATTTTTCTGTCGTTCCTGCTTTCGTGATACCTGCTCTTACTGTGCGCTTCTTACCCAAGACACAATTGCCCATTTGCTTTTCTTGCGCGATTTGACGACCTGCTATGCCTTCACGACCTTGACTTGCGGCGCATTTTTCATGATCATAGCTCCTTCTCACACATTGCGGATATCCATCCATCGATCCACTTTCCGCTCAGACATCGACAGACACACACGCCACTTGCTCCACCCCTCCCAGGAACAAGTGAAATTGAAAGCTCATCATGCCTTCACACAGTCGTGAGAATTCTCATGACCGAGAACTGGTGCTGAGACATCAGTCCGTGCCCATGTACGTGCCAACCTCGTGCCCTGAAGTGGGGGTCTCCGAAGATCCTCAAGTTTCATCTCATAAAAAGCGATGGATGACTGACCTTGGATTCGTGGAAACGAAGGTGGGACAGTTCGGATCCCGAACGGGCACCCCCTCCGCTACCCATGAACCCCAGTTCTACCAGCCCTGTGACCAGATCGAATGTCTCCCCAGGCATTCAAGCCGCAGCGGCCAACTTCGCAGAAAAGATACGCGAAAATGCTCCTAGTCCATACACGACTAATCCCATGCCACCTAAATCACCAGAGAAGTCCCTCATCAAAGGCCAATTTCATAAGCGTATGCAATCATTTCAGAATAACACAGATGCTCGGTCCGAGTTCCTCAATTACCTGGAGAACAGGTCGCCGGAGCGGCCCCAACGGGCCTCAACCTTCGAGCCAGGATCCAAGTCGCTGGAAAAGTCGGCCCTGAATAAGACGCCCAGCTCGCCAGACTCCAGAGAACCTGAACGAGACATGCCTAGCCTTCTCATTTCCAACCGGTATCTCTCCAGACCGATCCTTGGAGAGAGTACTCCACCTTCGGCAACCATGCTAGCACTGCAGAACATGCAATTACCCCTGGAGAGTGATGCACCACAGAAGCTCATCGAGTCGGACCCATTTGTGGGGCCCAAGCGCCCTGATCCCTATTCCTTCGAGTCCTTGTCTACCCAAATTCACAGTCTCACGGATATTGCCAGCAATCTTCAGCGCGAGATGGCTCAGTTGAGCCGACGGAGTAAAGACAATGCCACCGACCTTGTGAGTCTCAAGGCCGCCACCAACGCCCGAGATGAAGACATACGAAAAAGCCTCCGTGATCTGTCATCTAGCTTGGCCTCGAAGTTCCTTGATTCTGAGGCTGCCACAAGGTGGGATTTCAGTTCTCTACCGGGTTCTGAGAATGGTATTAACAACAGGGAACCGGATAGTTCTCCAAACTCGAAAAAGAGCTACGCGGGACCGCGAATGTCTAGCCCTAATCCTTTCGCCGCAGCGATGGAACGCGAATTGTGCGGATCACCCACACCAATTTCCGATGGCTCGGCAAGTATCGCACTGCTGGAGAAAGTCCTGCGAGAGATGGCGACGAAAGAGAATCAGGACAAGCTTTTGGAAGTCGCGGAGGAGATCAAAGCTAGGCCCATATCGGAGGCGTCCGGTAACCCGAATGATGGCGCTGTAACGACTATGCTAGAGGAGATTCTAAATCTTGTTAAGGATGAAGCTCAAAGCAAGGCTTTGGTTCGCTCACACGCCCGCGAGCTCGACGATGACGAACAGGCAAACATCCAAAACAGCCTGGCCCGTTCAAAATCTATGGGCGCAGAAGACATAAATGCCAACCCAGAGCGCGCTCTTGTCCCCATGGAAGATCACCGCACGGAGGAGATGCTTGCTATAATGAAGATCGTAAAGAACAGCGTCATTGAAGGGGGCGGCATGACAAACCAAGTGAAAGCCCTAGTACGAGAATTGCGTGGGGAGGTTCTAGGAATGGGCAGAAACTTGGCCCGCCAAATTGAAGAAGCCGAATCCTCTCGAGCTATTGAAGACAAGCCTAGCGGTCTTCAGAAGGAAGAGGTTGCTGCGATCATTGAGAATAGCCTCCACGACCTCAGAGGACAGCTAGCATCGATCATCGAAGACAGCAAGTTCCATGCCTCATCGCTCTCTGACTTCCGAGCTAATGTGAACGATGAACAAATTTACTCCATCGTCAAGCAAGCCCTGGACGAGCTAGACTTCTCGCAATTACGGCCCGAGCCTCAAGGGCCCGTACTGGAACGGGATGACATCCTCGAGACAGTGAGAGAAGCGTGGGAATCGTACAAGCCCGAAATCGAACTGCAGAACTTTGGCTTAGAGCGAGACGAGATCCTTGAGTGCCTCTCAGAAGGTCTGAAGGATTATAAGCCGCAGCACGAGGAGGCTGTTACCTACGACCAGGTGCTCACAGCCGTTCAAGCTGGTATGCAGAGCTTTGAGCAACCGCCAAGCATCACGAAAGAGGAAATCGTACAAACAATTCACGATTGCCTCGCAAACTTTGAGCCTCCAGCTCCTCCAGCCCTCGGACCTGAGCACCTTGATGGGATTCGCGAAGAGATACTGCAGGCAGTTACCGAGTCTGTTACGTCCCAGAGTGCCTTGAGTAGAGAATCTCTTGACTCAGGGCTTGGCCGCGATGAGATCTTAAGTGCCTTGTCAGAAGGCCTCGAGGTGCATTTCGCTTCAACCAAGGCTACAGAACACCCTCACATTACCAAAGAAGATGTGGCTGATGTATTCAACGAAGCGTTTGCTGCCCATCAATCGGCCCTCACCACCAACGTCCAGCCGAGTGTCTCCCGCGACGAGATTCTCAATGCCATTGCAGAAGGAATGGAAAGCCAGAATGCTATCACGCGTGAAATTGAGCTCAACCGAGACGACCTAATGGAAGCTATCTCCGCTGGCTTACAAGAAGCAAACGCTGCAAACCAAAATTCTGGCGACCAGATGCTCGAACAACTTCAAGAGCACCTCGATGGCATGAAAGAAGAACTGAGCCACCACCTTTCAACGAACGAGAGAGACAGCGAGCAACTGCTCAATGCTATCAAGGATGGTATTGCTGTTGTGCGACAGGAGTTGGAGGGGTACGCTGCAACTGCAGCGGAGTCTTCTGCGAAGCACGAGATCATGGACACAGTAAAAGAAGGTTTCCGACTGTTGCAGGCTGATATGGAGAAGACCATAACAGAAACTGCTCTCTCTAACAGTTCTCGCGGCAATCCTGATACTCCCGAGCTTCTTGACGCCATGGAGAAGGAGTTCGAACACCTCCGACAGACTATAAGTAATCTTCTTATTCGAAGCAACGTGTCCACCGAGAAAGATGAGATCCTAGATGCGATTCGTGACATTTCTGACCAGCAAAAATCGTCGAACAACGAGGAAATCACCAAAATAATCAAGGAGCAGATTGAAGAGCTTCGTGACACAATGAATATGAGCCTTGTCCGCGCGGAACCGACGGAGCTAGCAGAGCCCACCGAAAAGCATAGCGACAAAGAAGATATTATCGCTGCGCTGCGTGAGAGTCTCGACACTTTCCGCGAGGAGAATAATCAGCCCAAGGATGCGGGTGAAAATCTGCTTGCGGCCACGAGCGAACTCATTGATACAGTCAACAACGGCTTTGGTACAATCAAAGAGGATCTTGCAAAGCTCTTGGAGAAGCCAGTGGAGTTTGATCATTCCGAGCTCCTCGACACGCTGAAGGAAGGCCTTAGCAGTCTCAAAGCGGACGTTGAAATGCTGCGTCAGTCTCATACGGAGAGTCATATGTTGAATGACGAGCCAGAAACAACTCGCGGAGGGGAATTGATGCTAGCCAATGTTCCAAGCGAGCCCATCAACCCCGGTACGAGTAACGACTTTGAGGCACTGAAAACCTTGATTTCACAGCTTCAGACCAAGGTTGAGGCTATTGAAGGTGCTCCTAGAAGCAGCGAGCTTCCGGAAGACATCGTCAAGAAGGAGCATCTCGATGAAGTCCTTCTTGGCCTGCACGAACTTCAGAGCGCTGTAACAGGAATTGTTGCCCGCGACCAACCTGCGGACGAGACAACGGCGAAAAAGGAGGACACGGACGCTATAGAGACATTGCTCCGCAACACCAAGTCTCAGCTAGACGAGATGAAGTTTCCGGCTGCAGATGAGATTGCCAAGGCAGAGCAACTGCAAAGCTTGGAAGCGATCGTTGCAGAGACGAAAGAAGCCATTTCCGAGCTTTCCACCCGCATTGAATCGGAAGGCCCGACAAAAGCCGAGATTGGGACGCTTGAGACGCTCATGAAGGACATGTGGATCGCCCTGGATGAGTTAAAGGGCAAAGCAGCGCCCGAAGAAGATAACGCCGAGAAATTGGTCAAAGCAGACTTGCAGACCGTTGAGGCGATGATCTTCGAGGTCAAGACCCAGGTTGAGGAACTCAAGTTGCCAGACGTCGAGACATTGCCGACTAAGACGGAAATCCAAGATTTGACCGCACTTGTCACAGAATTCCGCGCAAAGGTCGATGCCGATAATGAGATGACTGGCCAGGCTTTTGATGCACGGAAAGTGGAACATGCAGGTCTCGCAGAGAAAATCGAAGAGGCCAGGGCCGTCGTCGAGGGCCTCGGTGACGAGCTTAAGAGTAAGCTTGATGGCAGTGACCAAGGGCTTGCTGAGCTCAGGCAATTACTTGAGGGTCTTGCAGTGTCTGCAGAAAGCTTCACCACCGTCGAGAACGTGAACGAACTCACCGAGCTCATCAACCGGGAATTCGAGCGGGCGCGGGGTGAACAAGATGCAACCAAGCTGGAGAAAGAGGAGCGAGACGCTGCTGCCATGGTCAAGCAGGATGAGACCCGAGCAGCCATCATTGTCGAGCTGGGCTCGAAGATCGACGAGAAGCTCGGAGAGGTCATGGCGAAGTATGATGAGGTCCACGCCGCCATGGACACTGCTCTGGACTCTAAGTTTTCTGAGGCTGCAGATCGTGACAATGCACACCTTGAGGCAGTCACGAGCACCAAGGCTCTGGCAGAAGATATTAAGCTTGTGATCGGGTCCATGGGTAACAGCGTTACTGAAGCTTGCGAGCGCATGACTGTCGACGCCCAAACGTTCTTCGAGAAGGTCGACGAGTCTTACAACAAGATGGAGGAGATGCACAATCAAGTGAAGACGCAGCAGGAGCAAGCTCGATCAGACCTCGAGAAAGCTGCTGCTGCCACTGATCGCGTGGAAAGCCAACTGCATGAGTTCCACCCACAAGTGCTTGAATCCATTCAGCAAATCCTCGCGATCGTCGGGCAGCACTACGACCATTCGCAGAAATCCGCGCAGGAGATCCGGATGGACCTTTCTACGATCCCTTCCACAATCACCCCGCTGCTCCCAGCCCTACCGCCACCGGAGCCCGAGAAGTACGACGACACCCCTGTCCAAGAGAAGCTCAACAATCTCCTTGAACATGCCAAGAATAATCAGGTTCAAGAGACACTGAGCACCCTGATGGAACGGGTTACCAATGACCAAGTCCATGAGAAGCTGGATCAGCTTCTAAGTCAAACTACAAGTACCAATGGTCAGGTCTACGAAAAGCTCGAAGAGCTCCTTGACCACGCTACCAACTCCAATGCACCGGTCCATGATAAGCTGGACACTCTGATCGACCATGCCACCAACACCGACCAATCCGTTAATCAGATGATGAAGCTTGACGAGATGCACAGGGACATTATGGAGACCTCTCAAAGAATGAACGAGATGTTCGCAGCCCAATCCGTCATGATCGCGGAAGACAATGAGCGACGGCGAAAGGAGGCTGAAGAGGCAGCGATCGCTCTTGAAAGACGAAATGCACAGCGGGAGCAAGTGGAAGCCGAGATTGAAACCCTCCGTGAGGAGAAGGACTCTCTCCTAAACATCATCCACAGCCTCAAGTCCGAGAAGGACAACCTTATCAAACAGACCACGAAACTGAACAAGGAAGTCGCTGGGTTGGAGATGGCTCTCGAGCTTCGTCACGAGGAGATGCAGCTCATGGAGGACCGCGCGGATAGCCTGGAGAAGCGGATCCTGGAAGGTGTCCTGGACCATGCTCGGAGTGTTCTTCTTAGCCGGCCCAACAGTCTGAATATGAAGAAGGCGCGTGGATCACGAGCTCGAGGTCCCAGTGCTGCAAGTACCGCCAGTACTGCGAAGGATGTCCGCAGCTTTCTCGGCAGCAGCGTTGGAATGGCGCTAAAGAAGCGAGGCCCCGCTGGATCGCGGGCCGGATCTGGAGCGCCTCCCACCAGCAGCAAGGAAAGACGCATTCTCAGTCTCAGCAACGTGACTGGGAATCGAGGCGCTGGAGATCGACATGTGAGCGCAAGCAGCGGGTTCACGGGTCTCAAACGTAGCCATTCCGTCAAATCCAACTTCTCCCAGCGGAAAGCCTCTTGGGGCGGCAAGAGCTCCGTCGCTAACAAGGAGAATGAAGTGTTTCCAGAAGAGGATGAGAATCAGAGCGAGGACGGGAGCGATGCAGGGACCGAGCGAAGAACCAGCTACACAGGGACCTATGCAGACAGCATGGTCTATGGACCCGGCAGTGTGGTCTCCGGCGCCGATCGACGGGTAAGCGCCACTAGCTCAGTCGGCCCACGGTCCGTAGCGGACGATCACGACGAGGGTGAAAGCGAGGCATCGGAGGTTGACGATGATGCTCAAACGACGACGGCAGATGACCCTGAGGAGTCTGAGGTGGGAGAAGAGGGCTTCGAGGATGATGAAGAATTTGATCACCCGCTCAAGTTGGACGAGCAGTCTTCGAAATTGGTGGTTTATGGGCAGCACAGTGACAGTGGTATTGGACCCGAGGTCACAAGTGTTGCGGCATGAAGTCCCGTGGAATGACCTTTTGTCACTCATTTTCTTTTGTACCCTGTTTGACCCCGAGGATTCACGTCGCGTGATGTTGATGTTGATTCTTCATGAGCATATACTACGACTACTATAACTTACTGCACACCCACTCCAGCGATTGATTGAGCTGAATGCTTTTGTTTGAAGAGATCCGAGTGTTTTTAGAGGAGGATGAAGGATGATGATGTTGGAACGGTTTCCTTTGTACTTTGTACTTTGTACTTTGATTTCTTTTGTGATGAAGAATCATATGTGATAGTCCCTCAACTGTTCCTAGTTTGAATGAACGGAAATGAAGCACATTAAGTAAATAAATGACAGAAAGAAAGAAAGAAAGAAACGGATCATCGATCACATGCTCTTTACCCCCCCCCCTGGTTGCTGAGTCAGCCTTCTCCTTCCCCAACAGAACCAGAATCAGGCCAAAAACAACAATGGGGGGAAGGCGGTATTTATTGCATGCATTGACCGGAATTTGCTGCAATAACCATGTACTGTCCAGTCCATCCAGTCCAGTCCAGTCCTGAGCATGACCCCTGATGCTCAAACTCTCCATTGGAGACTTAAATATGGTTCAGGGCCTTCTTCCTTGCTTCTAGTTGAAGTCTAGTCTAGACCGACTAGTCCATTGACTACTACTAATTTAGTCTCCGTCTCCACCTCCGTCTTCCTTCCTTCTTTCCCCCCCTCTCCATCTCTCCGACTACTCTCTCGCTTTCATCTTCCTGTTCTCCTCATTCACACTATTGACATAGCCCCTCCCTTGTCAAGTAAGTCCGGGGAGTGGTCAACAGCCGGAATGTTGGACCCATTTCCCCCGCCGCCGGAATGGCTGCGTGAAGTTGTTGAGCCCTGGGCTCTCTACCTGAACGTGCCCGCTGTGACCGAACATGCCCACGAGATCATCTTGTCCTTCACCGGCTACCTCTTCATCCACTACATCCTCTCCCCCTGTCTCTCTCCGTTGCTCTTCCCACGCCATTACCCCAAACTGAGCCCGCGCACTAAGCTCAACTGGGATGTCCATGTCGTGTCTTTGGTGCAGAGCACCTTCATCAACGCCATGGCCCTATGGGCTATGTGGGTGGACGAAGAGCGATCCTCCATGAACACCGCCGAACGGGTCTACGGCTACACAGGAGTCTGTGGATTGGTCTCCGCCTGCGCTGCTGGCTACTTTGTCTATGACTTGATCGTCAGTACCGTCTACATCAAGATGTTTGGTGTCGGAATGCTGTTTCACGCCATTAGTGCCCTGTGGGTGTTCAGCTTCGGTTTCGTACGTACATTTCTCGCCCACTTTCTGAAAGCTGTAGCTCACTCCCAACTAACTGTTTCATTTTCTGACTGCAGAGACCTTTCGTGAACTACTACTCCTCCGTCTTCATCCTCTACGAGCTCTCCAGCCCTTTCCTCAACATCCACTGGTTCCTTGACAAGGTCAACATGACCGGCAGCAAGCTTCAGTGGTACAACGGCATGATGCTCCTCTTCACCTTCTTCAGCTGTCGTCTTGTCTGGGGTACATGGCGATCCGTGGACGTCTACAGAGACATGTGGTACGCCCTGAAACAGACCTGGGATGCTACTGACGTGGCCACCGCTCTCAACCAACCTGTCGATATCACCGCCCAGGTGTTCCGGACCCACGACGCCTCTCTCGGCGGTAGTCTGGATGGAGCCCGTGCCCAGGCCCAGCTTGAGCTCTCCAAGTATGCCAATTACACCGCCACCGGTACCCCAACCTGGCTGGTGCTGACCTACGTGATCTCGAACGTGGTCCTCAACTCCCTCAACTACTTCTGGTTCTCCAAGATGGTCGAGACCGTCCTGAAACGGTTCCGCGGACCCGCCGCTAGCGAAAAGGAGAAGCGTTCCAAGGGAGCCGTGACGGACTCCACGAAGGCAGAGAAACTTAATCAACTGAAGGAGGACATTGCTCAGCAGGTTGTCTTGGAGGCTGCTTCGAAGCTGGAGCAGGAGGAAGGCAGCCCTTTCTTGGAGGATGTATCCGAGGAGAAGCTTGCTTCCGCCGTGGATACGGGTCTCGCAGAGGAATTGAGAAAGAGGAAGGCTCATGTGGCCGCCGCATAGAGAATATCCCGCTCCCCCCTCCCCATTAGGGGCCTCCATTCACGTCCGATTCTCGACATCATCTCCAACTTGTCCCTTCATTACAACAAACGAGACGATACGAAGAGAACCCCTTGTCCCAACTCACCTCGGCCTAAATCCACTCTTATAAAGGGAAATCGTTTTCATTTTTAGCTTCATTCTCCCCCGGGCTATTACAGTTCCACATCATCGCATTTCTGAATCTGTTCGTGGTCGCATTGCTTACTTATTAATCCCATGCTCTCGATGTTTTTCCAACTCGACTGATTCAGCGAAGTGTCCTGTTCCCTGTATTGAATTTCTTTGTCCCATGCTGTGATCCGAGTTCATGCAAGACGGGATGGTACGGTGTTATGAGGTCTGTCTTTTCTGTTGCTCTTTTTCCCCATGGGTTCAGATGATTCATGCCGTGTTACGTGACTCAAACGCAAAGATTATATCTTCATCAACGTCTTCGCATCCCAATTGGTGCAGGTCTTTCCAACCCCGAGATAGGGCAAGAGAGTACTAGAGCACCGTAATCCACGTGTTACCGCACCCTTCATGAAGATTTTCTGCCCAGACTCTGACCGTTCGCCTGAAGTAGGCGTTACACATACCGAAAAACAACCCGGGAGAAACAAAACATGGAAGACGTTTTCAGTTGACATTAGATAAACGGCCAAAGGAGAAGTTAAAAAGAAAAAAAAGTCACCGACTTTAAGCATCCCGGATAAGAAAAGTCCAAACACCACGTAAGCGCCCCTCCCCCGCTCCCTTCCCCTTAAAATCAAACAGTTAGAAAGATCAGAGAAGCTTTGAATCTTTGCCCGGATGTGAGTCCGCAAGTACAAACGTGAAGATGGACGATGTCATAGACAGGAACCTGATTCAATAGATTGGGTGATTGGTTAGCTTATCTTGTAAAGGCACAGGATCGTGTGAGGAAGACCAAAAAGAGACAATCCAAGATATCAGGAATGTTACGTGAGTAAAGAATCGTGTTTTGACAGCATGCACAACTTCTTGTGTGTCTGAGTGAGCTGGGTAAACGAGGTATTCATCATCGGAAAAGGTGTGTGTGTGACCCTTTAAGCAAAAAAAAGAGAAGTAAATCATACATACCAGTCTTTCTCATTGAGAAGGGAGTTTACGCACAGAATCCCCAATAGAGGATATGATAAGAAGGCTTCTAGAGAGCCCTCCCCATGGCCGCCTCGGGTCTGGCAAGCATATAGCGCACCGCTTCCCTCGCGACGGGGGTGTCCCACGCCCCATCGGTGCCGCCTCTCCGGAACTCCGGCCCGCTGGCGTCCTCGCCGCCGCCTCTCGTGGCCTCGCCAAGGATGGTCTCGAGGTCCCTCCGCTGGCTGTTGACCCAGCGGCGGAGGAATGTGGCGGGGTCCTTGCTCAGGGCCGTGAAGAAGGAGTGGCGGGCACGTGAGTGCGTCAGGGCCTGCACGATGAGCGCGACCTGGTCGTCCAGCGTGGAGATGTGGCGCATGGCGGCGGTGTACTGTGGGTTCTGGGTGAGGGCGAGCATCTTGGACCGCAGGGGGTCCTCCAGGGCGACTTGGATGTCGTAGACGGTGGGGGTGGGGTCGTTGTGGTAGTCGGCGTCGACGCGGATGGTGTAGGGGAGTTTGATGGGGTCGATCGGGCTGGTGTGCGGGCCGATGCTTTCGGGAATCTGGGGGAAGAACATTTGGTCCCGACCGAAGATCTGGATGGGAAAGTATGGTTTAGTATTGGGAGCTGATGGCATGGGGAAGAGGTAGGGTTGTGTGGGGCCGGAACATGAAAGGAGAAGAGGGAACATACCGATCGTAGGCGGTGGTCACAGCGTACCAGCCGCTTCTCTTCATCCTCCTGCAGTCCCATGGCGCGAATGTAATCCCATATGCCAAGAACAATCCCACTGCGAGTTTCCTCCTCCACATCCAACACCTCCGCCAGCTCCTTGCTCAGCTTATATCGCTCTGGCGTCTCGTCACGCACCAGACTGACCGTCACGTTGAGGTTCTCCTGCGACGCGCGGGAGAACTGAATGGAATCGAAGTCTGCGGTGGGTGGGAGCGTAACGGCGTTGGGGGGTAATTGCGGCTTGTTCCAGGTGATAGGCTTGACGTCTTCCGGGTTCGTGGTGGCCGGTCTGTCGAAATCGATCGTGATGGATTTGAAGAAATGCGAGAAGCGCTGCTGAGACCGCTTGTTTGACGCTGCGGGCTTTGTCTTGGGCTTCGGAGCCCCGGGGCCATCCTGCTCCATCGCGTCGCCGTTCGCATCGGCGGAGTCGTCTGCACCAGCCTGCTCCTCGTCGCTGTCCTCCGGAGCCGTCGGGTCGCTGTCGTCATCCAGCAGACGTCCCTCGATGCGTACCTTATACCGCCCGGACCCGGGATTGCTGGCACCGTTCTGGCCCGAGGCATTCTGCCACGGCTGGTTCTCGACCGTGTTGGATATCCAAATGCGCATGGTGCGGTATTTCTTCACGGTCTTGCTGATGGAATCCTGAATGTCGAGTCTCTTGCGCACGATGGCCGCGTCCAGCCGTTTCTCGAGGTCGCGAAGGCTTTTGTATTGCTGAACACCTTCGCCAATAACCACTTCTTCGATTCCCTCTGGGATGTTCTTGTCTGTGGGTTTGCGACTGCGGCGGAGCGCGGCCTCGTTGGCTGCGTTGGCGGCCATCATATTGCGATGTTGTTGAGGAAGGAGTTGAGGGGGAACGCCGTGTTGAGCCATGGGGGCAGCAGGCATTGGTACTATACAGAGTTAGAATGCATGTCTTAATGGAAGCATTGGGGCAAAATGGGGCTAGTAGGTTAGAAAAGACATGGCAGGACGAACCTTGTGCTTGAGGGCCGCGACGAGGCGTGGCAGGAGACCGTTGAGCGGCCTGTGGTGGGAACCCACGCCCATAATTGGGAGGGATTGGAGCGTTCATGGCTGGTGGCATCTGCGCTAACACGTCTGCAAGGGTAAAGCTGGAGTGGGGTCTAAGGAGGGGAGGGAAATGGTTGACGCGAAAGCCCTGTGGCGATGGAAGGTGAAGGCGCGCGGACGAGATGAAGTGGATGTTCTGGGCGCGGATAGACAGAGGAAGTTGGAGATTTGGAGAGTCAGTCGCGATTCTTTCGCCGCGGTCACGCTTTACCCGTTTCGGATGCTTTCTAGCAACATCAACCACCACCACCACTTCAACATATCAGCTACAATTAAACGACACATGGAATAATGACTGCCTTGTCATCAGGTATTTGTAGTACTATATCATTGCTCGAACATAAATCAAATAAGCCTCTACCTGAATCTACTCCAGCAGCGATGCTTGATTAGTGTACAGCTCCTCCACCACATTGCTCAGCTTGGCAATGGTTTCTAGAGCAGCATCATATGCCTGATCACGCTCCGTCTCATCGAAGACAATCAGGCATCCGGCTCCTTGATCTAACACTCCAATGATAACCTTGTCCAAGATCATCTGTGAAAGCTTCCTCTCCACCTGCTGCGTGTCCAGTCCCACCATCTTGGCAATGTGGTCGAGCTCAACTCGGCTGAAGGGTTCGATGACCTTGATGAGATTCTGCTCCAACATGGCATCGTACAATCTGCGAAGGTGGTTGCGGATGAACGCATCACTACCCAACTCAAATCTGTAGTCCGACAAAGCCTTCTCGTACTGCTCAAGGGACCGGTCCGCATGAGCACGTGCCACGGCCTTCATGGCCTCCAATCGCGGGCTAGCATACTTCTGAGCCTGCTTAGATCCCAGCAAGTTCGTGACATCATCCACCAAGTTCAACATAATCTTGCACAGCAACATGTACTGGAGAGCAGCTGTTGCCTTCTCGCCCTCATCGAGAGAGCTGTAACCCTCCAGCGCCTCGATGAAGTACGAAAACGATGTGTTGAAGTCCTTATCTTCTGCATGGAGCATACCGCTCTGCATGTCCAGGCCGGCTTGTAGGTTGGGAGGAGTGTAGACCGAGGCGGCAGATGTACGGGCAGCCGTCAGGGCAGCACGTGCCTTGGCCTGGTTGCCCAATGCATGATAGACGCGCGACTCCAGCAGCTGTACTTCGACCAGCATGAGCTTGTCGTCCAAGCGCTTCAGCTCGCGGAGAAGAGAGTTGATGAGGGTGAGAGCATCGTAGTAGGTTTGTTTCTGCATATAAATGGCCACCAGCCGGGTTTCAAGGTTCTGGCGAAGGAATGATCTCCGCTCTGCGACGGCCCAGTCGATACAGGACTTGATGACGGCAACTTGAATATCGAGGGTGTTCGGGATCTCACTGAACAGATCCAGCAGCTGGCGGACTTTTGAGATGAACAACAACCGTCAGCTTTCTGTGCACGCATATTCAACCCGAAGATATTATCTTACCCAGCTTGGCTGTCTTGGCCTTGGCGAATGAAGAAAAGGAATCACGGCTTGTCTTGATCAGTTCGGCAATGTCCTGCGGCTTCTTCTGGTCCCGGTAAACCTCTCCCAGCGAGACCAGGGCATTTTCATAATCCCGCGACGAGGCCTCGGTCGAGCCGGGACCTTTAGAGAGAATCTCCTTGAGGGTGCTTTCAGCTTTGGCAGGGTCGTTCTTTGCAAGAGTCCGGGCTTCCTCTATCCGCCCAGCAGTTGTCGGAGAGGGCGCCATGGCTGAAGACGGTGCTGTGGTGGGTAGGAAAAGGCGAAGGTCGGAACAAGTAGTGACAAGGTAGAGCCAATGAGTAGGTATCTATCAGCGCAATGTGTGAGGAAGGCTAAGAAGCCGATGGGAGATGAGATGAGGAGGGTATAGTGGACGATGGAGGACAGGAAGCTTACAGGTTTGGCTATCGTCACTCGCAGGCCGAGCTGCAGCTGCCGCTCTCACCGCCCGCGGCTTGGCGAGCCAACCACAATCGGCCTTAACCCGCCCGCCGATGGAAAAAAGATTACCAGAAATTTTATGTCCGACTCGAATTTCTCTTTTTCACGTTTCGGTCCCAAGGAATTTGTGAGAGCGCCATGGTGAGTATTCCTGGTTTGGATCGCTATATCTCTCAATCGGACAGTCACTAACATATACCCTACAGAAAATCAAAGCTCTTTCTCGTCCCACTTCCTCTCAGCAGGCTCCGGGAAGTGCTGTCGTTCGACAGCCTCGAAACCTCGACCCGGCACAACATCCTTTTGAGCGCGCCCGAGAATACACTCGCGCTCTGAATGCTACCAAACTAGAGCGTCTGTTTGCTGCGCCCTTCTTGGGCCAACTGGGCGACGGTCATGTGGACGGTGTGTACACATTGGCCAAGGATCCAGGCTCTCTGGAACGGTTCGCCAGTGGCAGCGGTGATGGTGTGATCAAGGTCTGGGATTTGACTACGCAGGGAGAAGTGTGGGAGACTCAGGCGCATGACAATATTGTCAAGGGTGTATGCTGGACCCCCGACCGGAAGCTGCTTTCTTGCGCCAGCGACAAGACCGTCAAACTCTTTGACCCATATAACTCTTCCTCCGAGGCCCCGCCACTAGCCACCTATCTTGGGCAGGGTGCATTCACTTCCGTCACGCATCACCGTGATCTCCCCCACTTCGCTGCCGCGTCGTCCCAAATCTCGATCTACGATCTCTCTCGCCCCTCCTCCACGCCGTCTCAGACCCTTCACTGGCCTACGAACGTGGACACGATCACCTCGATTGCCTTCAACCAGACAGAAACCTCCATTATCGGCTCTACCGGTATCGATCGCTCTATCATCATGTACGACCTGCGCACCTCGTCGCCTCTCGCGAAGATGACTCTCCGCCTGGCGTCGAACGCGATTTCTTGGAACCCAATGGAAGCGTTCAACTTTGCCGTGGCGAATGAGGACCACAACGTCTACCTCTTCGACATGAGGAAGATGGACCGCGCATTGAACGTTCTCAAAGATCACGTTGCTGCTGTGATGGATGTGGATTTCAGCCCAACTGGTCAGGAGCTGGTCACGGCCTCCTACGACAAGACGGTGCGCTTGTGGAACCGGGCCACCGGCCACTCTCGCGACATCTACCACACACAGCGCATGCAACGGTACGTTAACACACACACCCCATGTCTTGGTTCTTTTGACTTTTTTCACTAACATCTTCATGCAGTGTCTTCTCTGCTAAGTTCACCCCCGACAACAAGTACATCCTGTCGGGCTCCGACGACGGAAACGTTCGCCTGTGGCGTGCCAATGCTTCCGATCGCAGTGGCATCAAGAGTGCCCGTCAGCGAACCAAGCTCGAGTACGACCAAGCTTTGATTCAGAGATACCAGCACATGCCCGAGATCAAGAGAATCAGGCGCCAGCGCCACGTCCCCAAGCCGATCAAGAAGGCCCGCGAGATCAAGAGAGAGGAATTGAACGCGATCAAGAGACGCGAGGAGAACGTCCGGAAGCACACCAAGAAGGAGAACCTGAAGAAGAGACAGAGCGAGCGCGAGAAGATGATCCTAGCCCGGGAGCAGTAGATCGGGCTCCATCATATATCGTGCGCTTTCTCCTGGGTCCTTGCTCGCCTTGGGACATTGTCTGGGCAGTCTTATGCTCTGCGCTCTCGCCTGAGTGGAAGAATCTGTCTCGATTATATACATCGCGTGGCTGGTCCCACATCCTTGAAATATTCATCTATGACTGTCCGATCCCTCCGCCCCATCATTACATCAGTCTTTGTCTACGGAAAGCGGCTCGCACTGCTGTTGTGGTTGTCCAGTCAGCGGCGCACTGGTGGCTGGCGGGTTCTTCTGAGGCAAGGAGGCTTGCGCGACGGCGCTGTCGATCCCACTCATATACCGCGCCAAGCGTTGCAGGCCTGCCGGCATCACGGCATACCAGTTGACCAGCATCGCAAAGGTGGGCAGTCGGATCACAGCGCCTCTCCCGCTGTCGATCGCGGACACGATCTCCTGCGCGACGTGGACCGGCTCGAGGACGGGCGCAAAGAAGCGGTTGGGCGTCTGGACCGATTGGAAAAGCGGCGTGGAGATCTGCCCGGGCTCCACGAGGATCATCTTCACCTTGTCATCGTCACCGGACGCGCGGAGCTCCGCTTCCAGAGTGCGATGCACGGCGCTCAGCCCGGCTTTACTGGCCGAGTAGTCCGCCAGCCCCGCCGCGCACAGCTGGCCCAGAACCGAACTGACGGTGACGATGGTCCCGCCCGTGGCGGCGGACAGCATCCGCGGCAGGAAGACCTGGTAGGCATGGAAGGCCGCGAGCAAGTTGGTCCGGATGGTTTTCTGGAACGCTTCCGCGGGGACATCTCGGAGCGATTGACCGTTGATACGAGCGGCCGCACAATGAACCAGTACTGTCGGAGTTCCCAGCTAGAAAACAAGAAAAAAAAAAACATGTCAGCAAACCAGTACCACCCTCGTAGAGCATGTATAGCCCACCCTCACCCCCTTCCACACATTCATACGTAGGAAGAAAAAGAGAGAGAAAAAAAACATACCTCCATCTCCACCCTCCGCACCGTCTCCTCCAACGCCCCGCGATCCCCAACATCACACCGATAATACCCCACGGCATCATCCATCCCCTCCATCATCCCCTCCACCTCCTTCGCCCCCTTCACATCCAACACCGCCACACTCACCCCCCTCAACCCATAGATCCTCGCAATCAACAACCCCAACCCGCTCGCCCCGCCCGTGATCACAACCACCTCCTCACTCAGATCCACGCGCCGGGGCTTCCCGTACGCGAACCGGTCGTTCACGCTCTGCAACACATTCAGAGCGGAAAGGAATATCGCATACCCCGTGGCGACGAGGAACGCCGGCGCGGTGTAGGGCGTGGCTTGGGCGCGGAGGCAGAGCACGAGGATCCAGGCGATGAAGGGGTGGAAGAGCGTGCGCGAGAGGACGGTGAGGAGTAGGTCCAGGGTTATCGCGTGCGGACGGGCATGGGTATTTTGGTCGGAGGAGGGGGGAGGGATCTTGGGGTTGGAGTTGGGGTCGGGGGTTGTTAGGATACGGCGTGGTGGTTGGGGTTGTGGTTTGGGGTCGGACATTGTTGGGTGAGAATTTTTCTTTGGATTAGGTGGTTTGGGTGATGGGTTGCTGGGGAAGGGTTTAAGGGAGGAAGTAAGTAGTCTTGTTAGCGCGGCGTGTTCATGATCGATTGCTGAGATGAGATGGATGATGGTGGAAGCGCCGAGGGCTGGGGCTGGGATGCTTGATTGGTTGGGTTAGCTTTGTGGACAACTGGGTCTAGGGGGTAGGGACATAGCACTGCAGCTATATGAAGGTACAGTACCTTGATGTACAGCTGAGCAGGCTCTATCCGTTGGATGTGGCTGCGACGCGCGCAATTGTAGTTGTGAGGAAATGTAGCAAGCCCCCGAAGAAGAAGGTAGGAGAACTGGCCCGGGTGCGCTGCAACTGCAATCGGGGGACGATAAGCTGGTGGGTGGGCTGGTGGGGCTGCTGCTCTTGGGTTGTGGATTGTTTGACAATCGCAAGCTAACTACTACATATTGCGAGAATCTTCTTATTCGCAAGACAATATCGAGTCTTTGTCAGGCAACTGACTTGTCTTAAAGTGTGAACGTGAATTTCTATAATCGAGGTAGTCTACACAGCCATTCTGCGACTTGCCGCGACAGCCACTCGAGAATATACATTGTAACTATTTCGATCCTCGCTCCTCGCCCACCCACTCTACACCATGCCACCACCAACTCTGAAGCCGGTGCCGATAATCGAGAACGTCCGTCTGCCCGGATCAGACTCGACCTGGGACATGTCCATTGACAACGACCAAGGCATTATCCAATCGATCACCCCGCACAAGGGCGAGTCCGATACCGCAGCTTGCCGCGCACCACTCGCCCTCCCCGCATTGACGCACCCGCACATCCACCTCGACAAGGCCTACATCCACAACGCGCGAGAGTATGCGCATCTCCTCCCCTCCAGTGGCTCGTTTGCCGAAGCGCTATCCTTCACCACCCAAGCCAAGCGACAGTTCATCCAGGCCGATCTTCTGAAGCGTGGAGAATGGCTCCTGGCGGGGGCTGTCACCGCGGGGGTCACGGCGATGCGCGCGTTTGTGGAAGTGGACCAGACGGTCGGGTTCACTTGCCTGGACGCCGGCACCACTCTCAAGGAGACATGGAAGAACGCCTGTACGGTCCAGCTAGTGAGCTTCGCACAAGATCCCATATTCTCGGGCGAGCATGGCGAGGAGAACCGACGGCTGATGGAAGAGGCAATCCGATGGCCGCAGGTGGATGTGATTGGCACAACACCGTATGTGGAATCGACCGTTGAAGCTGCGAAGCGGAACATCGAATGGGCCGTTGAACGCGGTCTGGAATACGGCAAACACGTGGACTTTCACCTGGATTACAACCTCGACCCGGCAACAGAGGCCCTAGTCTGGTTTGTCCTGCGGACACTCAGAGAAAAGGGCTGGTCAGCCCAGTCGACGCCCAAGCGGGTTATGCTAGGGCATTGTACGCGGCTCACCCTGTTTACCCATGACGAGTGGACGAGGCTTGCGAAAGAAATTAAGGATCATGATCTCCCTGTTAGTTTCGTTGGGCTGCCCACGAGTGATCTATACATGGCTTCATCCCCGAACCGAGGTAGTGCAGATCAACCGCGAGGGACTTTGCCCGTAGTGGACATGATTGAAAAGCACAAGTTAGACGCTGTGATCGGGATCAACAATGTTGGCAACGCGTTCACGCCATGGGGTTCCGAGGACCCGCTGTTGTTAGCTTGCCTGGGGGTGGGGATCTATCAAGCTGGAACCCAGGCGCATGCTGAACTTTTGTATGAATGTGTCTCGACACGCGCTCGTGCAGCAATCGGGCTGTCACCACATGACACTGGCCTTGAGTTAAAATGTGACAGCTGTGCGGATATCCTGCTGTTCCACGAAGTCGATGAAACAGGCTGCGGGGCAATGAGGCCTCGGCATGGTATCGCAGGCATTGTTTGGGACCCACCTGCGAAGATGAGCAGGCGTGCGATATCGAGTGGTCGCCTGAATATTTCTTCGCCTTGCTTCTAATATCCCACATCATGTATCGTGTGGCACGCTGGAGATCCTGCAGGAAGGAACTCGCCTCACTTTGAGTAGAAAAACGAGGCATCTCCAGTGTAAGAGCGAAGAGCGAAGAGCGAAGACAAGCACCAACGAAGTCTGATCATCATAAATCGGGGCGCATTGAGTGAATTGCACGCACTCTATTCCCAAAGTCTCGTTCCCAACGGAAGAACAAATCTAGAATATCTATCAGAGAATATTGATCGTACACAGAAGGCGAAGGATGAAAGGCCTAATGATAGTAATACACATAGAAGCCATATTCACGAGCCCCATATTGGCACGTTCTGTTTCATTTGAGCGCGGATTTGAGCAGGCCCATGCAACGAATAGCTGAACGTTGAACAAGCAGGATCCTCGCTGAGGATGTCCAAGTCATCCAGCCCAACAGGCAGCCGGAAGCCGTTGCCGGCGCGTGGATATAGACGATGCTCCTGAAACTCATACTCTGGTTCTTCATCAGAAGACTCTTCGTATCTCCTTCGGTGAGATGAAGTAGTCGAGACATCCGGTGCAGATGCGGTTGGTGGTCTAGCTGATTCTTCCGCCGAGGTGGCCGCAGAGGCCCCCAGGCCATTTGTCTGCAGAACAGATCCTTGAACGGAAGTAGAAGTACTCGTCACGGCTGACGAGCTAGGACAGACTGAGAAGTTTGATGACTGGTAGTCCTTCAAATTAGCGGGGAACATTGGCAGGTTTCGATTACCTTCCGATATGTTCATAAGAAGCTCAACAAGTGTTGCATGCGACAAGCCCGATAGGAACCCTCGGCGTTCTTCGACCGAGTAGCCCCCCGCGCTTACTTCAGCTCGAGGGACTATCAAGGAAGAAGTCGAAATAGGGGTTGGCTGTGTTTTCGCAAGGAACGGATTGCTCCTGACAACTGTTGGCTGAACAATGGTAATCGGCACAGGCTTGCATTCCCCACAGAACCATTCTTTCTCTTGAACGGTGACAACCTCCACGCTGATGGGAGGATCGTGGCATAATTGGTGCCAGGCCCCATTGCATTCATCGCAGAAAACAATCGCGTTGGTCAGAGGGCTATGGCCCCTCTGGCATCGGGTACAAGTGATGTTACCATCCTTCGCTTTGCGTTGAACGCGCTTACGTTTCCGAGTTGTTGCCGTCGTGGAACCACGCGTGTTGTCCGACGTCTCAAATGAGTTGCTTGTCTCTTTGGCAGCAGCCGGCAATGAAGGCGGAGGCACATACAAGGAGGGTCGGTTGACCTGTCGGCCAGACTTTGTCTGGGTTGCTGTCGGGGCAACATCGGATTCGTCGCTGCTGGAATCACCGGCCCGGATGACGCTTTCTTCGTCACTGTCCTTGTTGCGGCGGCGCTTCTTGTTCTTGGTTCCATTCGTGATATTCTTCCTGTTACGGGAGCCTCCTGTCGTGGGCCTTTTAGACTTAGAGATTGAGCTTGCTGTAGATAAAGGTTTGGCATTCGAGACGGTTGTCCGAGGCTGTAATAGTGGTAAAGATGCCACCGCCGGTGGTGGTGCTGCTGCTGCTGGCGGCGGCGGCGGCGCTAATACAGGGCCATTGGATGATACTTCAGGTATTCCATCTGTTGGTGCAGTCGGAGGCACTGGTGATGGTCTCGGTGCAATACTGATCAGGCCCCCAGGAGGATCCACAGGAGATCTCTGGGTAGCAATACTTGGGGAAGCCGCAGGTGGAGGCACTGGTGATGGATTAGGTGTAATATTGTTCGGGCCCCGGGGAAGATCCACAGGAGATCCGCGGGTAATAGTACTCGAGGAAGCCGCAGGTGACACCCCATTGTTCGCATACGTGAATGGTGCCGTAGGCAATTCGATGATAATCGAAGAGGCCCTCATAGTGCCTGTGCGAGGACCGTTCAAGTTGTTTCCAACAAATCGATTTCCAGTTGGAGGGTTCCAACCGATGGATTTGTTACCATATCTCTGCTCTGTGCCCTTTAGACTTCCATTGACTCGTGCGAGTAACTCGGTTGTGGCCGCTGAAAGAGGCGGTATCTCCACCCTTCTCGACGGCGTACTCGAGGATCGGGTCGTGTTCGACGAGGAGAATGCTGAGGATGAATCAGCGATAGGCTGGAGTGAGGGCGCTGATGAATGCGTACCCGAAGTAGTGGTAGTGGTAGTGCGCAGAAATGCGTGGGTGGGTGGCGCTGTCTCTACAGACGCCAGGGAGGCAGAACCCCCATTTTGCTGTGACATATCCCCCCGGATCTGCCCTGTCGAGCACACTCACGCTGCAACGGCAAGGTGCTCTTTGATGAGCCCGAGATATGTATCAATGCTGCCACGGGTGAATCAGGAAAAGGCCATCATGAACGGATCCAGATTTATATACTATCACGTGATCGCTAGGAATTCATCCCCGCGCCCTTGGAAGGCACCGACTGACTGCATTCGTTGCCAACCCATATTTTGTGATGCAATGCCTGCAATATCTCCAGCCATCAGGTCGTTTTGACGGCATTAGCATCTGACTGTGTTTTGCATTTCTAAGGCTTTGCGAAGCTACATCTCAATGCGGCTCAGCCGACAGCTGCGCGAAAACTAACCATGTATTGTATTCTAGAGGCGAACCCTCCTTACGGACCGGACCACACACTTACTCCTCCCTTATCACCTTAGGGTAATCCACCACTAGCCCAACGACGGTTTGTCTTAATTCAAAACACGTCTATGCCACTACACCTGCCTGCTTCAACTGAGCTATTTCCTCCTTACCATACTCGAGTACTTCGGCCAGAATCTCGTCAGTGTGCTGCCCTAGAGTCGGAGGCGGCGTACGAACACCAGGGGTTGCATGAGAATATTTGATCGGTGTGTTCACCAGCTTGATGGGTCCGCAGGCTGGATGATTAATTTCAGTGACCATACCTCGTGCTTGGACTATATCCCAGAGTCAGAGTCGTCATTCAAGGCGAACAAGCGCTTGGGAGAAAATGGTCTCACCGTGAGCATGATTTAGTGTTCCTTGGATGTCGTTGACAGCGGCATACGGCATCCCGCTTCCTTCCAATATCTCCAGCCATTCCTGCGTCGTCTTTTGTTTCACTCTTTGCTGAATCAACCCATCAATTTCCTCTCGGTGTTTCACTCGGTCGCTATTGGTGACAAACCGGGGATCGGTCTTCCATTCCGGATAACCTAGGCGATCGCATAAAACGCCGAACAATCTGTCGTTCCCGCCGCCAAAGAGGATATCGCCGTCACGCGTTTTGTAACTTCGGTAGGGCACAATGGATGCTATGCAGTGCGGGGATCAGTAAGACCGCACAATCCAGGTAGCACTACTTCGCTGCGAACACTTACGGTGTGCCGTCCCCCACCGGCCAGAGTCCTTCTTCCCACTGATCAGCGCCGAGCTTGCAATGTTTGCCAAAGTCGCGACCTGGCAATCGCTCAAGCATGCATCGATATGCTGCCCCTTCCCCGTCCGCCCCCGAGCAATCAATGCCGCCATGATAGCATTAGACGTGTAAAGACCAGTGGTTAAATCCGTCACAGCCACACCGACCTTGACCGGCTCCCCCTCCCTACTGCCAGTGATGTGCATCAGGCCCATCTCGGCCTCGACCATGACATCGTACCCGGCGCGGTTGCTGTACGGCCCAGTCTGGCCGTAGCCTGTGATACTAGCGTAGATGAGTCGGGGGTTGATAGCTTTCAGGGTCTCGTAATCCATGTTGTACTTCTTAAGGCTGCCAGGAAGATAGTTCTCCACCAACACGTCGCACTCTTTGGCAAGACGATGTAGAATCTTCACTCCGGATTTATGAGCAAAAGATAAGCCGATGGATTTCTTGTTGCGGTTCACCTGAGCCAGATGTTAATTGCTTGACATCCAGGCATTTCTTCTGATGCGTGACTTACTCCTAAGTAGTAAGCGCTCTCTCCGGGCCCTTCTGACCCGTCAGTGTACTTGGCGTATGGTGGTCCCCAAGCACGAGTGTCATCGCCGCGTGTTGGGTGTTCTACCTTGATAACGTCTGCTCTGTAGAAGACCAGATATGGTCAGTATTGTATGTGGCGTGAAGCACTGAAAGCAGCGGCAGCATACCCCAGGTCTCCCAGGATTTGTGTACAGTATGGCTGCATGAGATGTCAACACAAGCCTGTGGAAGGTCAATTGCATGATACCCACACCAGCCAGAACTCTCGTCATGTCTAGAACCCTAATGCCTTTCAAAGGCAGGGTATCATCTGAAAGTGCAGTCGAGTAAGTGCGCCATGATCGGTTGCTCCTTGATAGATAGAGGTATGTATGGTTGAGCGGCCGGCGCGCAATGAAGGCTCGCGGCACCTTCGAGGAGATTATCGGATTCATTCTCAATGGTTGAGGGAGGAGATAAGAGTTTTTAAAAGCAAAATAAATGTCAAAATAACTGTCGTCCACAATCTTGGAAGAATAAAAAGACGAACAGAAGCAAGGAACCGAAAAAGCACTGTGTACAGTACAGCTTCCAACTAACTTATCGGCCGCCATGACCGAGCGGCGGCGCGGGATCGGCCCCCAAGCCGAGGTCAACCCGCTTTCCTCCCGCTTCGCGACTTTCTCTCTGTGATCTTCAATTCCGCTCGATCCGCCCGCCGGCTTCGGTTTGTCTACTCCCTGCCATTCTGTCACCATGTTCACGGGTCTTGTTGAGAAGATTGGAAGTCAGTTTCTGTCTGTATACTGTATGCCCGTTCTATAACTGACTATGGTGCCCTTACTTTCTAGCGGTCTCGTCCCTCGAGCCCCTCGATACCTCGTCAAGCGGGGGCGGGGGAACCTCGCTGACCATTACCGATTGTGAGGAGATCCTCGTCGATGCGCATCTCGGCGATAGCATAGCTGTCAATGGTACATAACCACCTCCACCCCTCCTTCCACCGTCATCATCGTCACCGAACATACACCTTTGCGAATCCCTCTTCCTTTCCCGTTCCCCTCTTCTCTCCGTCACACACCTCCCCCACCCTCCCACCGTCCTAGCTGGTCGCAATCCCCCTCTCCCCCACCGCGGGGCATTGAACACATTAACACACAAAAACCGCACAGAAGAAAACGAGACTCACACAAAACCCCCTCTTAAAAAAAAAACAGGAACATGCCTCACGGTGACCGCCTTCGATAAGACGTGGTTCAAAGTGGGCGTCGCGCCGGAGACCCTGCGCCGCACGAACCTGGGCGCCCTGCAGACGGGGTCGAAGGTGAACCTGGAGCGGGCGGTGCTGGGCGAGACGCGGATGGGCGGGCACTTCGTGCAGGGCCACGTCGACACGATCGCGCAGATCCTCTCCGTGACGCCGGACAGCAACGCGCTCGTGTTCCGCTTCCAGCCGCGCGACCAGAGGGTCATGCGCTACATCGTCGAGAAGGGCTACGTCACGCTGGACGGCGCCAGCCTGACGGTCACCAAGGTCGTGGATGGCGCCGAGGGCTACTTCGAGGTCATGCTCATCGCGTACACCCAGGAGAAGATCGTCACGGCGGCCAAGAAGCCCGGCGACTACGTCAACGTCGAGATCGATATCGTGGGCAAGTACGTGGAGAAGAGCGTGCAGGCGTACTTTGCTGGGTCGGCAGCGTCGGCGGGCGGCGATTTCAGCATGCTGGAGAAGATGGTGTCGAGGATTGTGGATGAGAAGTTGAAGCGGTAGATTTCCTTTCGATGATATGAAAGCATAAAAGAAAAAGAGAAGTTCCTGTTGTATCGATGATGGGTTATGAGCTTTACGTAGTTTTTGATGATACTAAGGATGATGATAATGCTTTATTTTGACTTCGTCCAGGGCTCTTGCTGCTGCATGTGCAACCAGAAATCGTGGGTATAATTTTGAAACTCCTAACGAACCATAGGGTACATAACTTTTTCCTTTCCATCAAACAAATAATGAATAGTAATACTGGCGTTCGATGTACGGACGAATTGAGTTCCTTCCCATCAACTGCTCCGTTTCTCCAACAAGCCGACCACATGCATCGAAATCTGCATAATGTATAACAACTCATGTGCACCATACTAGGGGCATGGCCATGAGCATTTGACATGATGCAATGCGCTGGAATTGTTTGCATGGGATCATTGGCACGTCGCAGACGTGTTAGAAGCTATCCAGCATGGTGAAGGTAAGGGTGTGAAGGGGACTGGCAAGCCTGGAAGCGCCGTGTGGCAGCCAATATTCGTGATGGCTGACGACTCAAAGAACATCGTATTTATGGATGGCAAAGGAGATTTACTCATCCATAGACTCGTCACCATCCTCCTCTTCTCCCTCCTCCTCCTCCTCCTCTTCTTCTTCCTCGTCATCCTCATCCTGCACCACATTCTCATCATCCTCGTCGAAATCGTCGCTGAGCCAGTCTTCGTCGCTCATGTCAACGTCCTCGTCATCATCACCTTCAACCTCCTTGCCATTGGCCTTGGCTTTAGCCTTCTCGGCCTTCTTCTTCTCAATGTTCTCCCGCTGTTGCTTCTTTCTCTCCTCCTTCTCCTTCTTCTTCTTATCCCAGCTCTTGTCCAGCTTGTTGACTTCCTCCTCAGACTTCGAGATGAAATCGTGCCACATGACTCTGCCCTCACACAAGCCCTCCTCAACCTTCTGCAGCCGGAGCTTCATGCGCGGGCCCAGCTCAACCAGCTTGACCGCCCGCTTCTCGACCCCGGGGCCGTTGCTCAACTTCTTCTGTGCCTTCTCCTTGTCGCCAGCCTTCATCCGCTGCAGTTCACGTTTCGTGAGAACCTTCCGGGTGGTGCTCTCTGCGATCTCCACCTCCGCGTCCGTATCCATTTCAGTTTCACTAGCAGACGTGTAGCCTGCCGCCGAGGGATCGAGCAGATAGTCTGCGGCATCCTCGAGCTTTCCAAGATTCGGCACGGCGGTCTTCTTCTTCTCCTTGTTCCGGATTTCCTTGGGATCGAGACGACGGATACGCTTCGAGATACCGGTCTTCTTCGTCGTGATGGCATAGTGTCTGAGATTGAGGACATAGGAGTCCTGTTCTTCGCCTTCGGGGGCGAGCTCACGGTTCAGGAGCATGACACGACGGATGGAGGTGAGAGGGGTAGCTTGGGGGTTGATCGGAGGGAAGAGCGATTGGAAAATGGTCGTGGTCAGGCTCTCGAGGCGCTTCGGTACTTTGGAGTTCTCGTCTGCGCCGGGGGAGTTGAAGTTGTTCATCACGAGCAGCGGAGGCGTCTTGTGGTCCTGGCCACCGCCGCGCGGGCGCTTCAACGACTTCTCGACGTCTCTGCACAGAGAGTAATTCTCCACCTTGAAATGCAGGGTCGGCCCTCGGGGGGTGAGCGCCAACCGCAGATTCGTGTTGCCCGTGGCGGATTTGGAGAAAAGAAGAAGATGGGTCACGCCCAGAGGGCCGGTCATTGTTGTGAAATCCCGAAGTCTGTTCGATTTGCGTTCCTGGTGACAATTAGCAAGAAAAAACAAAAAGAAGTCGATCTTGTACAATCCCTGCTGGCCATCGTCTGCGAAAAGTCGACCGATTGTTAACGTACCTTCAAGCGCACAGCCGTATCGGGCTCAAGCATCGTCCGCACATCTTTGACCAGCTGGCTGACGCTGGAGCCGACCTGTGTAGCGCCAACTCGAATGACCATCGACTTGGGTGTTTTGCTCATAGACGAGGCGCCGCCTTTGGCAGCAGCCGTGGCATTTGTCGCGCGAACATGGGTGCGCTTCTTGGTGCGTGCCTTCGCCATGGTGAAAAATGATGTGAAATGAGATTTACGAGGGAAATAATCACTAAGGATGGATCTTAATCCCCGGATGTCTGGATCGAAAGTAGGACTTTTTCTTGACCCGCAGAAAAACTAAAGGCGGAGCAAAGCCGCGGAGGAGCCCCGGATCAATGATTTTGCGGCGCCCAGTATCATCGAGCTTGCCTTAGTCCAGAACGTCTATTAGTCTATGTGTATTGATGAACAAACTCCCGAACGAAACAACTGCGATTTCGACTGCTGTCCGGTCCATCTTGACCTTTTGATACCGCCTGGTGATATCGCCGAGACGCAGGGGTGGATAGTGCTGTGAAGGACCCCGACAAGGAAGAATGCAACGAGGATGAGAACATGCTTTATAGAGGAACACACTCTCTAGTTGAGATGGACAAGAAAGGTTGGAGCGTTAGTGGCTATTACGACTTAAATAAGGACGTGTGGTGACGACGCTGCTTGATAATGGCAATTTTTGCTTCGTATGATTAGCGCCCTGCTTTGATGAACAGGAGGCCATCACATAGTAATTACTGAGGCAGAATACAAGAGGTAAAGTAACATCGTGGAATTTATCGTGACGCAAAGAAGATAAGATGTTCTTAAACATAGATGCCCATGTTGGTGTCCTTCTTCTTCGCCTGTACTTCCGAGATGGCATCGACGTAGTTCTCGTGTCCCACCTTACTCATGCCCTTACGAAGAGCAATCATACCAGCTTCCACACATACAGCCTTCAACTGCGCACCTCCGAATTCATCGGTACTGCGAGCCAGTTCCGCCCAGTTGACCCCATCATCCACGGCCATTTTGCGGGAATGGATCTGTAGAATGTTGGCGCGAGCTTCCTCGTTGGGCAAGGGGAACTCGATCTTGCGGTCCAGACGACCGGAACGGAGCAAGGCCGGATCCAGCACATCAATGCGGTTCGTGGCCGCGAGGACCTTGATACGATCATCGGAGGCAAAACCGTCGAGCTGGTTGAGAAGCTCCAACATGGTTCGTTGCACTTCACGGTCACCGGACTTCTCGGAGTCGAAACGCTTGGTACCAACGGCATCCAGCTCGTCAATGAAAATGATCGAGGGGGCCTTCTCCTTAGCAAGGGCAAAGCAGTCGCGAACAAGCTTAGCACCGTCACCGATGAACATCTGTACCAGCTGAGGACCGGCAAGCTTCAAGAATGTGGCATTCGTCTCGGCGGCGCAGGCTCGGGCAAGAAGGGTTTTACCGGTACCGGGGGGTCCGTACATCAGAGCACCTGGAACCAAGTTAGTACGGCATAACTTCCAGCCCTCCAGATTTCACACGAATCACATACCCTTCGGTGCCTTGATGCCAAGCTTCTTGAACCGATCGGCTTCCTTCATTGGCCAAACGATAGCCTCGACAATCTCCTCAATCTGCTTGTCCAAACCACCAATGTCCGTGTACTTCTCCGTCGGCTTCTCGTCAACCTCCATGGCCTTAACCCGGTTGTCATACTCAGCTGGTAGTGTGTCCAAGACAAGGTATGAGTCTTTGTTAACACCGATGAGATCGCCGGGCTTGAGCTTCTCGTGATCCACAAGACCGATCAACGGCAGATAGATGGTTTGACGGGTAGAGGTCTTAATGACAGCGGACTTGCCGACACGGGTAGCATCGAGATCAATATTAGCTCCTTCCTCGGCGGCTTCAGCTTCGACATCAAGATCTAAGAGCTCAACAACGTTTCCGACAAGGTAGGGTAGTTGCCTGAGAGATGAATTGTGGTCAGCAAGAAGGCCTGGGTAGGGAACCGCCATCGCCACGAGTCGGCGCACACAGTAGGTGAACCCATAGCGACGTAGACTGCAACATACCGGTTGTTCTCGATCTTCTCTTGATTGTCTTTGACCTTCTCCCTCATCGTGTTCTGTTCGTGTGTCAACCGCTGGTATTCGCTCTTCATTATACGCAGTTCGTTCTCCAGCATTCGCCGCCTCTTGACGATATCCGCTGTGCTGGAAGAGAGAATCTCATCATCGAGAAGTTCATCCTCCTCCTCTTTCTTCTTGGCATCAGCATCGTTCATATCAGCATCTCCGTCGCCTTCGGGCTTTCGGTCGTTGCCATCGCCCTGGTCCTTCTTCTCTCTCTCTTCACGCTCGAGGTCGTCAAGGTCTTCCAAGGTAGACATGGTGGCAGGATTAGATGGGAATTACAATGACAGAATAAATTAAGTTTAGGCCAACTCGGTAGGTATATGGGGAGAAAGCAGGCAAAGGGAGAGTGAGAATGGGAGAGATGGGGAACTGAGAGCTGCGTTGGAGCCGGCTTGCTCTGAGCTTCGGCCAAACAACGTCAGCCGTCCTGACTATGTCACGTGACACTATTACAAATGACCCGGCCTCCGACTGCTAGGTAATGACTCCGTTTCTCATGTAATCTAGTGCTATTGATGTAGAGTATCTGGTCCTTCACTTGTGGTATACAATGGCGATTATCCTTCGATTCACACCCTACATGCCAGCTTCACCCACAGTGGGTAGAGGAGACTCCTGACCACACTTAAAGCATTGCGTCTACTGCTTTGCACTCTCACTCGCCACTGCAACGGAGCATGCTTTCCCTCGCTCATTCACTATCGCTTGCTATGAACACATCATCCACGCATGGTCTAGGTACAGTATCTGAGCATGACCAGAATTTGCAGGCCTGTTATATCAGGAAATTCGGGTTGGCTTCTTTGAGGCGTTGACCATGCCAATTACCAAGACTGTTGAGGACGTGTTCTCGGCCGAACTTGAGAAGACGATATTGAGAGAGAAAATCGTCATTATTGACTATAATGAGTCAGCAAACGTACTCGAACCTCAGACCAAAGACGGTATGTAGCAGCCAGCGAAGCACGAGCACTTACTATAACCACCACACATTCTCCGCTTTCCGGTGAATTCTGAACGCCCGTGGAGCATTCTCCAATTATCGAAGACTTTCAGCCGGTCAGCTAGGAGTCTCCAAACAGCACCATGGATCAACTACTTGATACTTACTTAGAGCGGTTCCCGGTTCGAGTTGTGTCCAGATCTGGAACTTCTCGCGGCTGATAATCTCGTTCCAGTGTCGCGCCGCAGTGTACCACTGCTTCACGTCTTTGATCCCCCAATTCGTCTTCGGTGCTCTATCGTAATTGTTCCAACGGATCCGGTACAGCTGGTCTAACTGCGGGTGGACTTCGAGCACCGGAAATTCGTGTATAGGCTGTATGCAGACATTCTCGTTGCCACTGGCATGAGCAGGCTGGCTTAGGCGCATTAAATGGGCGTAGTGCGCCTTTGTCTCCCTCTGCAGCGTCTCGGCTGCTCGAAACCCATCAACGAGCAGGCTAGCTCCCCCTTTGCCGTCGGTATGAGACAAAAGGTGGAATAATTGGAGTCTCGCAGGATCCGTAAAGTATGTGGTATCAGTGTGTGCGCCGAGACCTTGGCTTGTATACGCAGAGTCCCCGAAACTCATATCAGATGTGAAATCCCAAAAACCCCCTGGAATAAATGAATCAGCATTATCGTGAATCAAGAGTTACTGTAAGTGTATATAACATTGTTTTCATACCATAATGTGTAGGCCTGATGAAAGCGATTCTCTCGAGAAGCTTCTCAGTGTCCCGAGTTGTCACAGGAACACCTATGACGAAACAGAACCCGTAGATATACTATCCAGACTCAGTGATCGGGTAGCAGATTGTGGAGCGGGGGCGGGACTCACAATCTTATCAAGCCACTGCAACAAGCCCTTGTCATCCTGCATAACATCGTCATATAACACCGTGGGATATGGCCCCGTTCCCGTGAATGGATGATAAGGCCTATGAACATGTTTGGTGAGTTCCAATTGCAGCATGCATCATCCGTGTTTGTAGTACCTGGGTTTGGCTGAATGATCGGCTCGAAGCACACTGCTCGGTACTTTAGTACCATTGGCTTTGAGCCATGGATATGTGTAGAACCCCGTATGTCCATCCGAAACTTCTTGAATTTTAGCCTCGACATGACTTGAGACATCGAATATACACTTACAATTCAATTTAAGGCCTTCCGCTGCATAGATGACTTTCTTGATAATTATATCTGGAGGAATCTGGGGAATAGCAGAAGCAGGAGGGCACATATTAGCAGAATACTTCGCATGTTCGAAATTTGCGCACATACCGCAAAAGTGTCTACCTCCCGCTGTCGGGTTTGAGGATGATGGCATTTTTCACACTGGCAATTGTCTCTATCATGGAGCAATACCCAAAATATAAGTCTCGATGCGATGGGCACTGGCCATAAAGCGACTTACCGTAGCCAGAATGGTCCTCTGCAAAACAGTGTTAGCCGTCTCAGCCATTCATGCGTATGGAAGGCAGCTGATAGTGCCCGTGAATATTGTTTACAATTTCTTGAAGACATTTTTTGAGAACCGCTGAGCTGATTCGGGGTCGTGTTTGGCTGTCTTGTTCTTTGTCCGGGCTAAAATGGGGGTTGCATCAGCTTCCAGTTGCTGGTGATATCAAGGCCCATGGTGTGGCGCTCGGGAGGGAAGTGTGTTACATTGGCCTGTAAAAAGGAGTCTTATGCTCTGTGGGGAAGAAACTCAGCTTAAATGAACTGGTTCAACTACCAGTCGAAGCCAGGCGAAGATACACACCGAAACAGCGCAGGTCCATCGAGAGCAAGGCACCACATTCGCCCTCCTATATCGATCATGAGCATTCGTTGTGGCAGCTCGGAGTATGATCTTTACCTGAAAGGGCTTGAAGGGGCGAGCGCCCGACAAACAAATCGCCTTCCTACAGCACTCATCTCAACTGCTGTGGCATCAGAAACGCAGCCCAAACAATGCTTTTCCGTATCGCGTAACGGAGAATCTCAATCTCTATATGCCCAAAAATCAGTGGACGACCGAAGTTCCATGTCACGTGTGAGGACCGGAAACCGAGGTAGCAGCGCCCACCCCGCAAATCGGCCCACCTTCAAGCTATTGCTCTAATTTATGCTTAACACATTCGAGACTCTGATTCTATCTAGTAGCTAATTTGAACTTCTAGACTGGGTCGTACTCATATGTGCTTGCGACGTATACCAATTCGCGATCTGACAATCTACACATGTGATATAAAGGTTTTTTCTAGTCAACCTATGGAACTGCAACTACAGCTTGGCCTTCGAGTCGGTAGCTTTCAACAGACAACGGCCATTGCTGAGTACCACCTTACCCTGGTCGTTTCTCACAATAAAACGAATCTCCTCATCTCCGCCTCCCAGCCTGCCCATCCGCCATATCTCAGTAGTAAGTTTGTCGCCTGGTTTTACCGGAGAGGCAAAGCGCGCTTGGAACTCTTTCAGGTTTTCTGGGTCGCTCTGTCCAATTTCTCTCAATACACCATGGGCTGCGGCGTTCCAGCTGAAGAGTCCATGGATGATGGTACCACCGAAACCCATCTTCGCGCCCGGCTCGGGAGTTGCATGGAGAGGATTATAATCACCATTGAGACTATCCAGTGTGTTAGAACTTCATCGGAGAATCCAAGTCGTAGAGGTATCCAGGGATCTTACCGATATAAGAGAGCCGTTTCGGACGTCGTCTGGATCACATGGGTGGCGTCGGGACTTTTACCCTTCGGAGGAGGGTAATTCACCGTGCTTGGGCCTATAACAAAACAAGTTAGGCAGCCTTCATGGGTTTGGTCCTAAGACCAGACACAGCACCTACCCTTTGGACCTCCCCAGCCGCCCTGTCCGACAAAGAAGCTGCTGCTCAGGATCTTCGTAAAGATGTCTCCAGTGGCCTGGTCGACAATCGACTGTTCTGTCTCCAGCACAGTCCCGGCCTTGCCCTTATCATAAAGTCCAATGACTTTGTTGCGCAACTCGAATTTTCGACCTGCGCTGGATGTTGGAAGAGGCTTCAGGGCGATGATTCGCCGCTGACCATCCACGACACGGCGGTAGTCGAGCTTGGGGGCTCCGGGGATAGGGGCACCGCCTGCCCGAGCATAGAAGTCAACCACTTCCTGATCAGTGAGCTTAAATGCTGTATGAAGTAAAATGCATCAGTGGCCGTTGAGATATGAGCTGAGAGGCTCGCACATACGAAGGATAACCGGGTAGGTTGGAAAGACCGCGAATCTGGGGTGTAGTTCCTGCGCCGCGCTTTTTTTTAGCACACGTTGCAATGGGGCCTTGTGCAGACAATACAACATACGTAAAGAAAGTGAAGCTCATCAGCTTTGCAGCCAATGCTGTTAGCAAACAGGAGAATATCGCGCTTCTGCCAGGAGACTTCCTGGGGAGCAAACTCATGACCAGCCCCGGGAGCAGACATCTCAGCTAGTGACAATGTAGATAATCGCCTGCGTATGTGTGCTATTTGGACGGAATGGTGGAAGACTGTGTCTAGTGCGCTCTGCGATCTTTCAAAAAGCGAAGTTGAGCTACTTGAGTAATGGGTAATGGATAATGCAGGATGGTTTTTACAAGAGTCTGGGACAATATGCTGTGCTTTTGTACCCCGGACTGCGGGGCCGCAAACAAGCCGAGGCTAGTGTAATCTGGACCGAGAGCGCCATGCCGCTTTGAATGGGCCAGCCAAATCAACCCAGGTATCATACTGGTTCAAGGCTCAGAGAGAAGTATACGAAGTATTACAACATCTGTCAATGTTTTGCCCGTAAAGACTCGGGGACACCCAGAGTGATGGGGCTGAAGCTAAACAATATAAGGAGATCGTTAAGAGATGATAAGATTGAGCATCGACTCGGGGTATCTACTTGGGAATTTCGAGGAGCTTCATAATCGTCCTTGTGGAAACCATCTCTCCGTGTCGCGCCAAATAATGATGCCGTTTCCTGCCTTCCAATAAAACGCCGGAACATAACGGAAATGAAATGGCATAAACAAACAAAGCAAGTCAAGAAAACCTATTCATCGACCCAACGTCATGCAAGTGTACTTTCCTTCAAATGCCATGCAACCCTCGGGTAAATAGTATTGAGGGTACTGACTGAATTCTAAGACAGGGAATTCAGTCAGAGAGATCAGTGTACCGACCCAGTGATGGATCAATTTGGTGATGAGGATTTCAACGCCTCAGTTTAGCACCTTCAAGAATTAGCTTCCTGATTGACTCGATGATGATGACTGGTGAATGCACTTACATTCTGTAGAAGCAGCCACCCTCGGCGGAGCGGTTCGGGTCCGTAGTCTCCAGCTTGTAGGTGATGCTGATATCAAGGTCGCGCTTGTTCTTGTCGTTGGGCTTGTTCTCTAGCATACCAGACACAACTTCCTCTTCCTCAACAGTGAGAACATCCCGCAGATAGAAAACGGTCTGCTTCCAGTGGGTGTACTTGGCATGGGGGCCAGTGGAGAAAAGGATGGGCTTGTGGCAAGCGCCAAATTCAATATCGAACCAGGCGATAACGGCGTGGACGAAATCGCTACGCTTGACAGTGAGCGAGTAGGGTACCTTGAATGCAAGATCTTCCTTGGTGACGGTGTAAAGATCGAATGAAATGATGGGACAAGGGTCAGAGACAAGTGCCTTCATCTCAACTGTATCCACAAGAGGCTCAGTGAGGGCAGTCTCCTTCATGGGGCTGTAATCGAAGCCATAGACGTTGTCCCAGACTAGTTCTCATTAGCGACGGTTTGAAATTGACGAAATGGTTTCTCTCACATCCAATCTTATCATCCTTGTACTCGCCATCTTCAATGGCGGCCAAGTACATGGTAGCCTTATCAGGGAAAATCTTGCCACCGGGAACGAGGTAGCGGTCGCGGGCATAGAGGACAGTGTCCAGCATGGATTCGTAGAGGAGGAAGTAGCCCATCCACTCCGAAATGATAATGTCAACCTTCGGGTAGGGCAGGACAACCTCCTCCATCTTTCCCTGCAGAAGAGTGATCTTGCTGGTCAGGCCGTTGACCTCAACGATCTCACGGGCCTTCTCGATAATCGAGGACATATCAACACCCATCACATGTTTAGCACCGGCCTTCGCAGCGAACCTAGGAAACCGACAACATCAATATCCAATAATGATGCATGTAACGGAGTCAGGCACCTACATGCTAAGAATACCGGTACCGCAGCCGACATCGAGAACAACCTTGTCCTTGAAAATGTGGCGGTTCTGGTAAATGGAGTCGCGGTAAGATCTGGTGCGGACATCGTCTTTCTGTTAAGAATGAGATATTAGTAGGCTATTGCAAGGGGCTGTGTGCGGCGGACTTACAAGCATCTCCTCGTGAATGCCTGAGCGGGGTTTGACGTTAGCCATCTCCGAGACTAGGTGAAGTTCTGTGCTTGGGATTATTTACCATGGTGATCATAACTAAGGCACAATTAGCACAATATCGAGGTCAGTCACTGGGATTAGATGTACCTCGTGAAATAACGAACTTCAGCATGGTCCATGCCAACCATGCGATCAGCACTGCTGGACTGTTGTTTCTCAACTCCGGCCATGATAGCAAATCAGTCGGTTGCTTATGGATGAACTAGACAGGAAAGTTGCTTTGCAGGATATCACAGATCCAGGGACCTAAATCAGAAGCGAAATGAGAAGAAAATATCAACAAGTTTAGCTGATGATAAAACAATATGCAGAAGTGAAAAAGTACAAAGCACTTCAGCGAACCCTTCGAGCGGCCGCCTTTTTTTTTGGCCTTTGCCCTCATTGGGAATTTCTCCTCTGGAAGGCAACATACGCTAAGACCCAATATGGTTTAGACTACTGATGAGATAGACTATGCTGAATGTAGTCTATCGGCATGTGATTTGACTTAGCCCTGAGCAGTGATTAGGGCTAAGAGCAGATCAGAATGGTTAGTAAGTGACTTGGAGTTCCCGCGGCGGCGTTGGGACATGTAAGGTATTTCGGTCTGCCAATCAAATTTGGGTATGGACAACTCAATTGAGCCATGGTCGCAATTGAATTGCAATTATGATTCTTCAAAGCAGCTTCTATTGTACTTGGCAATCCTACTGTAGTACAACATAAACTTTTTGGCCAGTTTTAGATAACTAAAGACTAACTTATGTGCTGCGGTCACTTTTCGTGGCTACGGGAACAGCCCATCAGCGCTCCAGGCAAAAATTAAAGATACATATGCTCCGTCTCCAGCATGATTCTTCGGTGTTTTATGGTGACTTCCTGGATTTTGAGGATCCATTCTTCGATCATGCTTCCATGCTATTTCTAGACCTGGGACCGGAAATGCCGAGCTCCCTATTATTTATTGCCGCGCGAAGCCACTCCGCCCCCGCTGCTGCCACGCGCCGCCTAGCTTCTTCTAAGGGTCTACCTCCCTGAACTCACCTTTCTGCCGGTTGTGCTACAAGAACTCAGAGATCACTATGTTTCTAGGCTCAACCAGGAGGAAGCTATATTGCTGCTTTCTCATTCTCTTTTTTGCTTCTCTGATTGGCAAATCGGCAGCGTCTCTGGGCGATCACCTTCCTGATTTCAAGGAATGCGTTAAGGTACCTGAACCAAACTAGCTAGAGCTGTGCAGATGCAATACGATAGCTAATATATGAGCAGGTCTGCAAGGCTGAAAACTGTCACGATGGCAACTCGGTGATCCGTAAGCTTCACACAGATTCGCCGACCATAATTTTTCCGACTAATTCGTCACCAGCTCTCCATCTTCGTCTCATGCTGTGGACGTGTCCCTCCGAGTGCGATTATACCTGCCAACATGTCGTGACAGATCGCCGTGTCGCTCGCGATCCTCCGATGTTAAATCCAGTACTACAATTTCACGGAAAATGGCCGTTTCGCAGAATCCTCGGCATGCAGGAGCCCTTTTCTGTCCTTTTCTCCCTCCTCAACTTTCTCGCCCACTGGCATGGAATGGGTAAGATCCGAGAAACTATTCCATCGTGGCACTCACTCAAGCCGTACTATATGGCTTTCGGATATTGTGGATTAGCATGCTGGACGTTTAGTGCCTTGTTTCACACACGAGACCTCCCATTGACTGAAAAGCTGGATTACTTTGGGGCCGGAGCTAACGTGATGTATGGTTTGTACCTTGCGATCATTCGGATTTTCCGTCTCGATGGAGAGGAGCCTCGCCATAAGCCGACTTTGCGCCGTCTCTGGACAACTATCTGCATCTTGCTTTACACTTTGCACGTCTGCTACCTGAGCTTCTGGTCTTGGGACTACACCTACAACATGATTGCCAATATCGTGATAGGGATGGCTCAGAATGTTCTGTGGGTATCCTTTAGCATTTATCGTTATAGGAAGTATGGTAAAGCTTGGATGGCCTGGCCCGCGTTGATTGTGGTCTGGATTATCTTCGCGATGAGCCTGGAGCTGCTTGACTTTCCCCCTTGGAATGAGCTCATTGACGCGCATAGCTTATGGCACCTTGGGACAGTGATTCCCACAGCGTGGTGGTACTTGTGAGTTGTCCCGAGCCCCCTATACCTAGTCATTGAAGTGCTGGATGCTGAGATACTGACTTCTCCGGGTCCTAGTTTCCTTACCAAAGACATTCAGAATGATGTGGCAGGGGAGAGACTCAAGCTCTAAGCTGGCTTGCGGAGACGGCTCCGCTTGGTGCCAGTAGCCGTCAGGTTTTGAAATGGTCCTGGTGGCCTCAAACAGTCTGAATAATTTGTAGCAATATTTGATAGAATGTTCAACGATCTTAAGGCTCATAGAGAACTACTACGTAGATACAAGTATCTCTAGGTAGCTTCCTGGCTGTGCCTCTAATTTCCACCTTTTTTCCCCTGTTCCAACTTCCTTCCCGTGTCCCTCGGCTGGGCGGGTTGTTCCAAACCACGCCATCGGTGAGCGGCTCACCGCTTGGGCGCATTGTGGCAGTACAGGGAAGCAAGCTAGTAGCCTGAGCTGGCCCCGGTTTTATGTCTCAACCCACTCATCCCTCCACTCGCTCTGCCCTTCCTCCTTTTTGTGATATTTCTCCCCTTTTTGTCTGGCACTACACTTGCTTCATCATAGTGCTGTCTGCTTCAAAGCCCCGAGCCGCCATTTGCCATTTGCCACGAGATCTGCCGCCGCCCCCTCATTCCCACCTAGTTCGCGCCACAAATGGCGTCTCCGGCTGTCAAGAAAGCAATCGCTGAAGCGGCTGCTCAGTACGCAAAGCCAGAAGGGAGGATCTTCCAGTATGGTACTGCAGGAGTAAGTTCCTACGTGTTATCAGACACTTTGATTCTGTAACAATCTGACCGATCATTTCCTCGCAGTTCCGTATGAAGGCGTAAGTCTAGCTGCTCGATCAACAGCCTGAACGATCGACCCCGCCTCCACAATACCCCGCGATCGCGCTGTTGTTTACATGTTTACTCACGCCTTACCAGCGACCTCCTCAATACCGTCGTTTTCACTGTTGGTTTGCTTGCGGGTCTTCGTTCCAGGAAGCTTAGTGGGCAATGGGTTGGTGTCATGGTCACTGCCAGCCACAACCCTGCAGAGGACAATGGCGTTAAGCTCGTCGACCCTATGGTGAGTTCCTCTACATTGGTGATCTCCGATGGTAACCTCAGTAACTGACTCAGCCACTTAACTAGGGTGAGATGCTGGAGGTAGGAGCCCAAGTATGATTCACGACAGAATGTCATCTCACATCCTTTCAGGCCGAATGGGAGACCTATGCGACCAGACTTGCCAACGCCCCGCTCGACAAGGTCGGAGATGTGTACGAGGAGTTGATTAAAGAGATCGATGTCAGCATGGAGAACCAAGCTCGCGTTGTTTTCGCCCGCGACACTCGCGCGTCTGGCTCTCGCCTCGTCTCGGTTCTCAGCGCCGCACTTACCGCTACGGAAGTCGAATTCCTTGACTTGAAGTTCATGACCACCCCTCAGCTTCACTATGTCGTTCGGTGCAAGAACACCCTGGGTACACAGTATGAGTATGGTGAGCCGACTGAGCAGGGCTACTATGAGAAACTTGCCGAGGCTTTCAAGAGAGTGATGCGGGGCATTAAGATCAAGGGCTCTTTGACGGTTGACTGCGCCAACGGTGTTGGTGGACCCAAGCTCAGGGAGCTTATCAAGTACCTGCCCACTGCGGAGGAAGGTGGCCTCGACATCAAGATCGTTAACGACGACGTCATCAACCCTGATAGCCTCAACTTCGAGGTAAGATTCTTCCACGGGCCTCCCCATTGTTGCCGGCCTCGGGCTAATCCATCTATCAGTGTGGCGCCGATTATGTCAAGACGAAGCAACGTGCTCCTCCGTCCTCCAAGGCCGGTCCTCTCGAGCGCTGTGCCTCACTGGACGGCGATGCTGACCGTATCGTTTACTACTTCGTCGATGAGAGCAACGTCTTCAGGCTGCTCGATGGCGATCGCATCGCCACCCTTGCTGCATCATTCATTGGCGACCTTGCTCGTAGCGCTGGCATCGCACAGAAACTTAAGATCGGAGTCGTGCAGACTGCTTATGCCAACGGATCTAGCACTGACTACATTGAGAAAGTGCTGAAACTTCCCTCCGTTTGCACGAACACCGGTGTTAAGCACCTTCACCACGCCGCTTTGCGGTTCGATGTCGGTGTCTATTTCGAGGCCAACGGGCACGGCACGATCACCTTCTCCGAGAATGCTTTGAAGACGATCAAGAACACGGAGCCTCAGTCTCCTGCTCAGCAGCGCTCGCTCGAGTGCCTTCAGGGCTTGACGGATCTGATTAACCAGGCTGTTGGAGACGCCATCTCGGACATGCTCCTCGTGGAGGCTATTCTTTCACACAAGGGCTGGAGCCCCAAGGAGTGGCTCGCGACTTACACCGATTTGCCGTCGCGTCTTGTCCGTGTCGAGGTCGCGGACCGTTCGATCTTCAAGGCTTATGACGCTGAGCGTAAGCTCGAGTCACCACCCGGCCTTCAGGCTGAGATCGAGTCTCTGCAATCCCGATACAACAAGGGAAGGAGCTTCGCCCGTGCAAGTGGCACGGAGGATGCAGTACGTGTTTACGCCGAAGCGGCGAGCCGTTCCGAGGCCGATGATCTCGCCACCCGTGTTGCCAACGCAGTTCGTGAGGCTGGTGCCGCCAAGGAACCCTCTTCCTAGGCCACTTCTGGAGCCCACCCGCCAAGACCACATTGTCAATGTATGGTGGTTCAGGCGGTTAGGCTGACGAAAACAGCATCACATCTGGACGTGCAGTACAGATCTGTTGGAGAAAACCGAGTTCTAAGATTTCCTGGGAACTTTGATGAATGAATTCATGATCTTAACTTAATTCACACATAAGCAGAAAAATTTTGCATCTCACTTTGCGCATCGTTATAGTAACTCGACATCTGAAACTACACAATTTACAGAAAGCATATATCTCGGCCTCTACGTCAACCCTTTTCTGCTCTTACATTTTGTGCTTATTAGACAGCCATGGAAATCGAGCGGCCTTTGTTTCATAGGTCGTGGTATTGGAGAAGGGCATATCTCAATGATTTGTTGTCATATTCACTGGTTCTGTGGACGAATAATCATGGACGGTGTTGCCAGCAGGGCCTTTTGTAGTTCTTAGCAACTGTGCTGTCTCGCCGGGGCATGGTACAAAACAGATGCTGCTTTTGACAGTTACCTTCCTGCTCACCCTCATGGATGTAGCCGCAGTTCACGCGTCTAGGACTTTTGTCGGCAGGATTGTGTCTGAGCAAGCACCCGGCCGTTCCCCGGGACTCGATGATGAAAATCATCCGTTGGTCTGTGGAGTCTATGGGCATATGCTTGCGTGTGATCTCGTCCACTGACAGGGGCGGTTGAGCGATGTGATCCACGCTTGGACACCATGCTGAGCGCTTTACTGTGCTACACTCGACGCGGATGTCCTGGCATGTCTGGTTTGCAGCACGTGTAATTCCTTTACAACCGGATTGAAAAAAAAAAAAAAGAAAAGAAAAGAAAAGAAAAGAAAAGAAAAGAAAAGAAAAAGAAAAAGAAAAAATGGAGCTTACTGAAAGCTAGCTTTTAAAAGTCATGTCCCAGCACTATCCACGTGCCGGCTATGTCACTGGGAGTGACAATAGGACCTGCATGGCCGGCTCTTGGGCAAACAATGTCCGGAAACCGTAGCTTTGTGCCGGTAGTTCTGCTCATAGCCTGGTTATTGAGTGACTGTCTGGTCGACCGTGGGCTTTTTGGTAAGATTTGGTATGTCTTGATGGTAGTCCGGATTCTTGTACGTCCTCCAACGTGAGTCATGGCCGCCTGATGACCCGGATGGGGCTCGTAGCCACTGAGATGATATATGTCGGGCTCGCTACCCATCAGTAGGGCGTAGACGCGGCCTGTACAAGGTCATATGAGAAGTATGCCGAGAAAAGCGTTGGCTCAACTCCAATATGCACTTGCCTCTATTTCGGTGCCTATGTCAACTACAGTAAGATGTTCTTTTGTGATTCTGGGCTGTATTCGATTCATCTTGCCCTGATCGAGATGAGCATTCTTTTGTGGAAGGGATATAAAGCACAGTGTCTTCGAGTTTTCCAACAGCAAGGCCTGCTGGCCCAATGGTAAGGCGCTTGACTACGAATCAAGAGATTGCAGGTTCGAGTCCTGCGTAGGTCATTCTTTTTTTGGGTTTTCTTTTGTTTTGCCATTTGCTACGTAGGCATGTACCTTGTTTTGCTGGGGCACTGCGACTTCACTCCCCAAGGGCTAGATCAATTACCCGTTCTCCAGAGCATAGCAGCCGATGATGACGCAATTTTCTGTATTTGTTGTGTTTTGAACTGACATCAACATTCGTCATGCGGCACCCCATGATATCGCTTCCCGACTCATATCATAGAGGATCCTCGCTCCACTACTGAGTCTTGGCCGGGGGGGCTTGTTGCTTCATGGCGAGAGCTTGGCTTTCAGCCACTAGTCGCCAGCCTCGTGAAAGTCTATGGCTGGCGTATGCCATGATGGTTTGTGGGAATAGCAGGGGTCTTGAAGGTGTTATTAAGTCCAACGGAGGTGGAGATTATGTAGGGTATAGTAGCATGATCCTAAGCGAGAAAGTGATGGATTGGCCACAGACCCTATCGTTGAGAGCGACCCTAGATAGCAAGGCCTACTAGGCTCATAACCACTATTGGCACTATCAAGTATATATACACCCCCCTCCCCCCCACGATACAAATGGCACAAAGCAGCAGTACCGTAGAGCTGCAGCTCGACACACTAGCATCCGCTCAGACCATGAACACCCCCGTCAGCCGTGTACGAGCAGGAGCCTTTGCCCGGCGTAGTCGAGTTCAGTGGGTACAGAACCACGTTGTCGTACTCGATGTTGTAGCAAGGGTACAGCTTCGAGCACGAGACCGAGGACGTCGTAGACTTGGTGGTATTGATATACCCCGTGAAGTTGACGAACGCGATGTTGGAGATCAGCATCTTGCTCGTTCCGGCGTATGATCCGTTGTCCCCACTGCTCTCGCTGATCGCGGGGCCCGCGTTGGCCCCCTGCACGTCAAAGTTCGAGAAAATGATATTCTTGACGCTGCCCCAGCCGTCTCCGCGGGGAAGGTAGTCGCTCTCATACGAGTCCTGGGGCACGAGTGCTCCGACCCAGGTCTTGATGTAGGCGCTGTTGTGCATGTCCTCGTTGTATCGGATGATCTGGGGGTTTGGTCATGCTTGTTAGTTCTCACTTGAACGAGGGGCTTGGTTGGTGCTGCAGCATAGTACCTTGACATTGTCAACTCGGATGTTCGCGACACTGGAATCTTCCAAGTACTGTCCGAGACTGCCAACCGCGATTCCATTGCCACCGCGGCAGGTGACGTTCTGGATGTCGATGTTATAGGAGCGGGGTTTGATGGCAATGCAGTCGTCACCACCCTGGTAGACGAAGTTGGTGAGTTGGATGTTGGTGGCGTCCATCGTGTCTGGGAAGATGATGCGATCAGTTGATGGACATTACAATAGGTGGGGTCGCAAAGGTACGTACCAAATCCATCGGTGTTCTGGACCCAGTTACTACCATACGGCGCATCGACAGCCGTCGCGTTGCAGGTGATGTCGTTGAACCTCATGTTCGTGCCGTTCATGATGTTCAGACTCCACAACGGGGGGTCCTTGACGTAAAAACTTTCGACCTCGACGTCGGAAACATTCCAGAAGACGAAGGGCATCGGCCTTCCAGGCTGCGTGACGCCTGCCTCTGCAGTGTACCAGACATTGCCATTACCGTCGATACCTCCAGTCCCGTACCCATTGATGCTGATGTTCTGCCCAGTAATAACGAACCCAGCGGCATGATTCTGGAAGGCGACTGGGTAGGAGTGGTTGCGCCAGTAGGACAGATCATCCGAGAACTGATTATGGAACGTTAGCATGTGCGCATGGCGCCCATGAGCGAAGAAAGACCCTTACCGTCCACTTTCCCCGCCATTCAATCGCGACATTATTCAAGACAGGGTTCAGTCTCTGTCCGATCCAGTAGGACTGGTCTTCAGGGAAAATGATGGTTCCTCCGTTGCCACATTCCTTGAATGCTTCTAAGAGGCTCGGTACATCGTCCTTCTGATGTCCATTGGCCTTCACGGTACATACATTGCCTTTCTTCTGGACGTTGCTTGCGCAGCCCAGAGCAGAAAGCCCCAAGAGTAGCGAAAGGGAGGATGCTGAGGTCAAAGAGAATCGCATTGTGACGGACTTGACGCGCAAACAGAATCCTGAGAGCCGGGCTGCTGTCTGCGGACCTCACATTGCGCCATCTCGCTTTTTCTAATAATTGCCGAGGGGGGCTCAAGGGTCTCTCCGCAACGTCACATCAAGCACGAAAGCAATCTATCGGGGGCAATTGGCCCGAGTGGGACTGATGAGATGAGGCGGGTAAAGGGGAAATGATGCAGTGCGGAGAAAAAAGACGGGGTAGAAGCAGGAGATGATCCAATTTCCACCAATGACACCCCCATGCAACCTGCAACCTGCATCTCAAGACTTTTGTTCATTTCCCTTCGTCAAGCTTCATCTCATTGAGAAGCTTGTGCGGCACGAAGCTTTTACTTGGGATGAGTGGACCAGACCGATTTATCACTTGTATTTAACCGAGCCACGCCCGAGTGACTCGCGCATTTCCCCTCCTTTCGGTCAAAGCATCGCAAGCGAACCGAGATACAGATTAATTCCAACTCCAGGGAACAACTGTTCGACCCCTCTTTTGGGTTTCTGGGGTAGAAAGTCCGGGGAATCATCCAGTGGAGATGATGCCCCCCTTGCTTGTATTTATATCCTTCGTCGCCACAACCATGGGTTCAACTTTTCTCTCCCAGGTCTGTCGGCACTTGAGATACCTGCATAGGTTGCGATAGACAGCAATCATGCGTTGGCTTCCATCTCTCCTAGGAGCCATTGCTCTTCTTCCTCTTTCTGAAGCCACTTCATGTTGGCGTAACACCACCTGTTCCGGCCCTACAACTGCCGCCTTTCCAGGTTCGTGGGAGAAAAACATCTTCGCTCCGGCTTCTCGAACCGTGAACCCAGAAACGCTCTTCTTGGTCACCAAGCCAGATGTCACGCATGAGTATGCCCAGTATAAGCTCCAGGGGAATGGATCCCTGGTGGTCTACGATTTCGGAAGAGAAGTAGGTGGCATTGTCACGGTGAAGTATACCTCCACAGGTAGTGGAGCCCTGGGACTGGCATTTACCGAGGCCAAGGACTACATTGGTGAATGGTCCGACTCCTCCAATGGAGGGTTCAAAGGTCCCGATGGCGCGTTGTATGGGAACTTTACTGAAGCGGGCGAGCATTCGTATACAATGCCTGACAAGTACCTTCGTGGTGGATTTCGGTACCTGACGCTGTTCTTGATCACGGACAACTCGACTGCAGTTCAGATCAAGGACGTGAGCCTGGAAATTGGCTTTCAGCCCACATGGTCTAATTTGAGAGCCTACCAAGGATACTTCGATTCTAGTGACGACCTGCTGAATGCCATCTGGTACAGCGGCGCCTACACGCTGCAGACCAACGAGGTCCCCGTCAACACCGGTCGCCAGATTCCAGCGATGCCTGCTGGATGGGCTAACAACGCCACGTTGGGGCCTGGTGACACCATCATTGTCGACGGTGCGAAGAGAGATCGAGCTGTGTGGCCAGGCGATATGGGCATTGCGGTTCCGTCCGCCTTTGTTAGCATTGGTAACTTGGAGAGCGTCAAAAACGCACTGCAAGTGATGTACAACTACCAGGCATGTAACTGCGAAGGAATTTATGGCCAGTTTTGCTAATGAAGAACAGGCCTCGACAGGAGCGTTCGATGAATCAGGACCTCCCCTTAGCCAGAAGAACTCGGACACCTACCACATGTGGTCAATGGTTGGCACCTACAATTACCTATTGTATACCAATGATACCAGTTTCCTCGAGACCAATTGGGCTGGCTACCAGAAAGCCATGGAGTATATCTATGGCAAGGTGACCTACGCCAGTGGCTTGCTCAATGTCACCGGTACCCGCGACTGGGCCAGATGGCAGCAAGGGTATAACAACACTGAGGCGCAGATGATGTGAGTACAGTGCACTTTACTCCGGATCCAAGCCAGACTGACAGTCGCTAGCCTGTACCACACCCTCAAGACAGGAGCCGAGCTTGCCACCTGGGCAGGTGACACCACTGGTCTGTCGGACACCTACACCACCCGGGCGGAGAAGCTGCGGGAGGCCATCAACGAGTACTGCTGGGACGACTCGTACGGAGCGTTCAAAGACAACGCAACCGACACGACTCTTCACCCGCAAGACGCAAATAGCATGGCCCTGTTGTTTGGCGTAGTCGACTCCGAGCGCGCTGCTAGCATTTCCGAGAAACTGACCGAGAACTGGACACCCATCGGTGCCGTGGCCCCCGAGCTACCGGAGAACATTTCACCGTTCATCTCGTCCTTCGAGATTCAGGGCCACTTTACCGTGGGCCAGCCCGCTCGAGCTCTGGAGCTGATCCGGCGAAGCTGGGGATGGTATTACAACAATGAGAACGGCACCCAAAGCACAGTCATTGAAGGATACCTGCAGAACGGCACGTTTGGCTACCGGTCAAGCCGTGGATACTACTACGACACGGCGTATGTCTCCCACGCGCACGGCTGGTCTTCTGGACCCACGTCGGCCCTGACAAACTACATCGTGGGCCTGACCGTCACCTCCCCGGTGGGGGCAACCTGGAAACTCGCGCCGCAATTCGGAGATCTGAAGACCGCCCAGGCTGGGTTCACGACTTCGCTGGGCCAGTTCCAGGCATCGTGGACGAAGCAATCGAATGAGTACAGCCTGCAGTTCACCGTTCCGAAGGGGACGACGGGAAGCCTTGCTCTCCCCTACCTCAATTCCAAGAAGCCAACGATCACGATCGACGGCAAGAAGATCACCAAGGGCGTGAGCTATGCCAATAACACGGCAACGGTAGCGGTGGCCAGTGGAGGAAGCCACAAAGTGGTTGTGAAATAGCTCGATAGCTTCTAGTGAGAGAAATGAGTACTTGACCTCTGCATTATTACATCAAAGCCCGAGGGCACTCTGTAATTTATACCTACCTAGTAAATTCCTCGAGACCCCCATACTTTCCCCACAACCAATCAGGGCAGGTCAAAATCACGTGTCAGCATCTCCGTCGGCACCAACCAGCAGCAGGCCCATCGTCATCGACGCATCCGCCCTCACCCCCATTTCCTTCAAGCCAAACCATAACATACGTGACCACCTCGCAAGGCACACAATGGCCACCCACACCTCCCTCCAGGGCATCGCCATGCCCTGGCGCACATGCAACCAGTGTATACGCCGCCACTACCTCCTGTCCCGCGGCGGCGGACGCCCGCAATCGCGCCTGCACCTCTCCACCACCTCCCCGGTCCGCTCGTCGTCCGGCAGCAGCAGCAGCAGTAGCAACCCCTCCAACCCGCTCCGCACCTCGCGCGTACGCAGCACCGAAAAGGATGTCGCCAACTACCGGCGCTCGATGATCCTATCAGCCAGCGGGATCGCCGCGTGCGCAATCGCCATGTACGGGATCATCAAACTCGACCTCTTCGGCCTGGAACAAACAAAGCAGCAGCAGCAGTCCTCCTCCATTACCGCCACCATACCCACGGCCCAGGAGGCCCCATCTCCGAAGAAGACGCAACTCGACGGGCCGAACGGCTTCCCCAGCAGCCCGTCGCTGATCACGGTGCACGGGCAAGACCCCGGCGCCGAGCAAGTGGCAACGGGGACCAGCTCGGTGCCGTACTTCCCGGCGACGATCCGCCTGCCCAAGGCGCTGGACGCCGAGAACATCGGCTTGGCAGCGGGCGACGAGATCGCGCTGTCGACCGCCGCTGAGAAACCCGCGGACGAGGAGGAGTACCAGCTGCTGGGGCTGGGGATCCGGACGGTCTCGTTCCTGCGGATCCAGGTGTACGTGGTGGGGATGTACGTGGCCAAGTCGGACATCACGGCGCTGCAGCGGCGGCTGGTGCAGACGGCGGTGAACCCGCCGACGCTGGCGGGGGTGATCGAAGCCGAAACCAAGGGTGATGGGGGGGTGATCACGAACCCCGTGGGCGCGACGGCGGCGACCTCGCTGGTGTCGACGGAGCGCGACCGGCTGCGCCAGCTGCTTCTCGACGCCGGCAGCAGCAGTGGTGGCGGCGAACAGCAGGGCGATCTGGTGTGGGACGCGATCCTGCGGGAGCCGGGCCTGCGCACGGCGTTCCGCATCGTGCCCGTCCGCAACACGGACTTCACGCACATGCGCGACGCCTTCGTGCGCGGCGTCACCGCCCGCGCCCAGAAGTACAACCCCTGGCGCGGCGAGTTCGCGGACGAGGCGTTCGGCGCCGCCGTCAAGACGTTCAAGGCCCTGTTCGGCGGCGGGGCCAACAAGAACGTCCCCAAGGGGCATACGGTGCTGCTCGTCCGGAATTCCCGGGGCCAGCTGGATGCCCTGTACCAGACGGATGTCGCTGACAAGCCCACGCGGTATATGGGCCGCGTCGCCGACGAGCGCGTCAGTCGGCTCGTGTGGTTGAATTACCTGGCCGGGAAGAATGTGTCGAGCGAGCCCGCCCGCGAGAGTGTGGTCGAGGGCATCATGGCGGTGGTGGAGCGGCCGGTGGGCACGGTGGTGCAGAAGGTCTTGTAAATTTAGATCGGCTTGCAGTTTTTATTTACCTCCTACTCTTACTGTGTACTGTACTGTGTACCTTCGGGAATCCAACCCCCTCTCTTCTCTCTTTTCTACAATCGCAAGACTTGACATGTATGTACATGTACCTGTATCTCTACAACATACCCGAACTACAGATCCAAGAACACCAAGCATCGAACAAAAACCAAAGTATATTCAACCAAATTCTATCTCCCCTACAATATCCACCCTATCACCCCTGGGTGGAAATCTAAGCCTTCAAAGCCCCCGCAGCCGTCAGCAACTGCTTCAGCTGCGCGCGGTCCTTGCCCTGCAGATCCGAGTTGCCGCCGATGTGCTTCTGGCTGATGAAGATGTTGGGCACGGTCTTCTGCGAGGAGATCTCGTACAGAGCATCCTGGATGGCTTGGCCGTCGGCTAAAACCCCCACGAAACAATATTAGCCCACAGTCCCTCCCCCCAGCGAACAGCGAAAAGACAACAAGGCAGACAAGGGAAAGAAAGAGGGCGAAGGGGCAACGTACAGATCTGATCCAACTCCAGGACCTTGTACTCGGCGCCCAGCTCGTTGAGGAGGCGCTTGCTGGCGACGCAGTAGGGGCAGTAGGATTTGGAGAAGACGACTACACGGTTATCGTTAGTGGGACATCTGATCCTGGTGGTACGGGTGAAGGTCTAGGCTATGCTAGAAAGGAAAAAAAAAAAAAAAACAAACTCACCGACGCCATTCTCGTTGATCAGGTTCTGAGCCTTGGTCTTTGCGGAGGCCATGGTGGCGGGGGAGGGGCCGGCGAAGGAGCCGAAAAGACGAGTGAAGATGGAAGCTATGGTGGGCGAGTTTGGGAAGGAGATTCGACCGGCGCACGAGGGACGGGTCGAAGAGGTGGGTTGGGTTTGTTGTTTGGTGGGTGGTGGGTTGAAAAGAAGGAAGAAGAGGGGACGGAAGGGTGAGGGGTAGCGACGGGATTATATGGACGATGGACGGTAGGTTGATCGGTGTTTGGGTTTGGAGGACGGGGATAATGGAGAGAGATGTTGGCGGGATGGCGCAAGGCGCAACCTTGAAGGCGGCGCAAGTCTCGGAGTCAAACCCGCGGGGATTATGTAAGTAAGCTCCGCTCCCGGCTATGGCATCATCGCTCCGAGCGTCGAAAGGTTCTGGAAGGGACCGCTTGACAAAGCATCCATGTTTGTTGGGTGACAAATACTCGGATAGTAAATCTAACTAACATAAGTTACTGTTGTTTTCTGTATGGTCACCCAACTTGCTTACTGTAGCATGGTAATCTTCTAAGTTCTCCTTTGTCTCCGTGATGCACTGTAACTACAGCCTGTCTCGGGCATTTCTACTGCTTCTCACTGGCTGGACACTTCCACTACAGCAACTACATCACCCGACCTCGGTCATATTCTCACAACTTCCATTCTCTATAACTTGCTGATTCAGATTCAGCAAGCAAACAAACTCACGACGCAAAATAAATAGCCTGCTCGGCCGACACACAAAAGGAGAGAAAAGAAAAAGGTGTGTGAATTGTCATAATGACCGCTCCAATGCTGATGCTTCGCCAAAGTAAGGGAATTCCAAGGAATGACCAATGCTCAAAGACAGTAAGAGTGAGGGAATCAAACAGGTCGATGGCCGCAATATTAAATGATCGTCTTTTTTTAGACACAAAAGTTTGCACAAATAGAAAAAAAAAATTGGACAAGAATTAAAATCCTAGAGATTTGAACACCGCACCCAACCTGCACGCTGAATAAACAGAATAAGAGAAATTGAGAAGCATGATGCAGGGGAAAATCAGGTAAATGCTGCTGAGAAGTAGCTCAGGCTGAGAGGGTTGATATGGCAGGATTAAATCACATTACGATGCAGCATCCGCAGCCCTTCTCCTTCGGGGGTGGCTCTTGCGCCGTCACCACCGGCGGGCTCCATTTGGGTGTCAGTGGTGCTGGCATTGGTTCCTGCACTCGGGGCATAGTGCTATACCCACTACCTGTGACGGGCCGAGCGTCGGCTTCACCTTCCTTGGACGGGAGCTGCTCTTCGGGCGTTTGCTGTGGTGCAGGCTGCACTTCTTCCTTTGTCTTCTCCTCCATTTGGGGCTTCTCCGGCTCCGGGGCCTCATTCTTCGGTCTCTCCACTTTGAATGGTCCATCCGGTCCGATTGCAAGCGGAGCAAACTCGCGGTCGTACATCGTGGGTGTCTTGCCCTCCTTGGCCCACTGCTCCTGCTGCATGCGCCGCGCGTGCGTGGGGAGAATCTGCTGGTCTGGAGGAAGACGCGGATCCGGTTTGTACATGGTAGCCAGCCATGGAGGATCTCCTTCCGGCCGATTGATGGGATTAGGAGGGCCCCGACCATCTGCTCTGGCTCCAGGCCGCTGAGTGCTGGACGGGAGACGAGCTCGGGGAGTCGCCTTTCTGGTTGCGGGAGGAGCAGAGGTCTTACGGCTGGTAGGTCCAGCCTTTGCTGGTGTTTTCTTGGCCGCCGTGGTCTGCGATGGGAACCCACGGCTACCAGGTCTGCTGCCATTGGAAGGTAGGCCGTTTGCTGCCTCGACCGTCAGTGGCTCACTAGCTCGACGCGGCATCCCGAACGACAGCGCTTCATCTTCACCATTGGTGAGGGCTCGGGTGCGCTGCCTGGGGAACTCTCGTCCAGCGTGTTCAGGCGAGATGGGGACCGGGCTGGCGGTCGGAATTGGGATCCGAGAAGAGCTCTTTCGCAAGCCAGGGTTATGGTAGAAGCTCGACGCTGCCTTCTCTTTCGTCTTGTCTGCAGCAATCTCGTCCGCCCGTCGGAGGTCCCAATCCTTTTGATCGCCTTGTGTAGTATCGTGAAGGTCATCGGCGTCGGAGAAAGGTTTGGAGTCGTAGGAGTCACGCGGTGACCCATCATGTAGACTGGGCCACGGTTCCGTCTGCTCGTTTGGCGAGTGGGGGGGAAAGGAGCGTCCGTTGACCCCGTGAGACTCATGGGGCCTTCCACGGCCACTTTGGATCCCGTCTGTGGCAGCCCGTCGCTGGAACAACTGCTGTAACTCTTCGCTTTCGATCTTGGCCAATTTATCTCGGTGGATCCATTTCTCGTTATCCAACTCTCCGAGGTACACTCCGATCCCCTCGCTTGTTTTTATTGTCCCATCCTGGCGTGGGATCTCGGCCGAGGCGTTCGCATTACTAATGCTGCGGTCTACAGGTTCGTGTCTATAGTGATGCTGCGAGTTGAATTCTTCACTTTCCCGTCGACTATGGCTAGCGTCTCGGCGACCGCGCGGATTGAACTGATCGTGAGCCTGGACGTGTCGTGACAAGGAGGAGCCGCGAGAGCCTTGGGGCCGATGCCCTCGGGAGCGCGAATCATGGGACGAGCGCGACTTGGAGCGATTATTAGTGCTCTAGCACAATCCAGGTCAGTTCGTCTGATTCCTGCGATCCTCTTGGATCGGGTATACTGTACAGTGGCTGCAAATTACCGCAGCGTGGCCACTGACTTCTAGGACACACTTACATCTTGTCGGATTGGAACCGAAAATTCCCATTGACTCCCCTCTACACTGGGTGACGTCCATGCATCTGTCGAGTATGTCGCGGTAGCCGTCCCCGCCATTCCAGCAGCAGTATATATGGATCAGACAAGTCCAGACCAGCTGGAACCCGGTGTGCTGTTATGAAGGCGATCGTGACAAGGTCAACGAGCGGCTGGTCACTGGGCAAGGAACAATTTTTCTTCTCTCTTTCTGTTCTTGTCCCCGATCAGGCCATCCCAGAGACACACAGACCAGAATCACCAACCGCTCAGGGCAGTTCTGGTCGAAGTCCCACCTCGGAGTTGACTGAGTTGAGAAAACAGCAGTCTGTATGATGTGAGGGGTAGGAAGGCTGGGAGAAGATGGGAGCCGGACGGTGAAGTGATGAACCGGTGGGAAAGGGGGCCGAGAGCACGAGCGAGACGAGCCGAAAAGAGGAAATTGTAAATAAGGAGAAAGTGGAGAATTGAACACCTTGGAATCGCTGCGCAACCGTCTATGTGGTTCCCCGGGAGGTGGGTTGGGTTGAGCACTCGTTAGCCAGGGACCGGCGGAATCGGTACCGTGGATGTGTCGGTTCGGCTCAGGGAACGTCAAAAGGCGGATGGCGGATGGGAGACGGCTAGGACGAGTCGAGAGCAGCTGTCAGATGAAGACTAAAGTAGTCGAGTATAAGGTGGAGGAAGTGAGAATGGATTAGATGCCCAGGTAGGGAGGGGCAGAGGTAAAAGACAAAATAAAGTATATTAAGCAGTGGGTGGAGGAGGAGGAGGAGGAGGAGGAGGAGGGGAAGCCAAGGAAAAAAAATGCCAGGGAAAGGAGTGATGCAAAGGTGTGTGTGGCTGGACCGTGGCCTCAGGACAGCATCCGAGACACAGTTGAGCGGAGAACACGGGGTGAGTACGAGGAAGAAGGGATTCAGAGGAAGAAGAGGAGAGTGTCAAGTCAACTGTCCTAGAGCCCGGTGGTTGCAACAGGAAGAAGAGGAAGAGGAAGAAGAAGGCAAATGCGAGAGCGAAGAGCCGAGAAAGACGGGGTAAAGTAAAGGAGGGAGAGGAGGAGAAAGAAGAGGAGAGGAGAAAGTCGAGGCGAGACTAGACTAGAGGGAGGGAGGAGAAGTAGATCAGGTTAGGACAAGCCGCTAGACTACTTGAGAAGAAAGACAGCCCGGGACTAGGCAATTAATTAGGGACTACTCCGTATTTTCTACCTTAATCTCTTTCTTATCCTTTCCCCCTCCTTGTGAAGGAGAGAGAGAGAGACATAGCCTAGAACCAATTGCTGGGTGGGCTGCGCCAATCATCCTGTGTCTCTCGGCAAAGATGAATTAGAGATGAATGTATCCACTGATGATACTTACTCATATGATAGGCTCTGCCACCAAGAAAAAAAAAGCTTCACTACCAATAAACGGGTCCTGATCTCAACCTAATGAACACAAGATTCTTTCAACTCATCTGGACTGTCTGCCATGCCGACAGTCGATCAGTCCGATTTGACATTTCCGACCACCCACCAGTCAGGCTGGAATGTCCCCAACGGTCTGCTGGTCGGCCCGCGATGGAGAAAGGGACAAAGCACAAAGCACAAGCTGACAAGCTCGCATAGCACGTAGTTATCGCCAAATTGTGATAGATCGTTAGGCCCCAAGAGGAAGGGGAAGAGTGGGAATCTCAAGGCCGTGACAGCGAAGAGATCTAAGTTCCATTTCGGTTTAGTTCGATCTCAGCATAGAGTTTCTGCTAGTCTCCAAACCAACTGCATGCTTACTTGATCACCTCCCGGGCTGAAGTACTGTATGTACTGTACACATGCACTGACCGTGATACGAGGTGCTTACCCTCAGACACAGCGAATGGCATTGCAGATATGTAGCTGGATGGGGAAAAAAAGTACACAGGATGGTATAGTTATGTGTTGTGCGTAACCCAGCGAATGATCAATCAGTCTGGTTGAATTTCCATGCCGGTCGACTACACCGGCATACCTTACGTCGGTCCCAGCCTTCCGTCTCCGACACATTCGATATACGACCGTCTCAGTCCCATCTCTTGCTTCGTCCGCCGCGGAATTCGAAGGTTAAGCTAGGTGCACGTGGCACTTTTCACTGGGAGTATCCATAATAAGAACAATAGCAGGATTAAGTGACAAGAATCTTATCGGGTAGTTCCCCACCCCAGACAACCTCCGACGCCAGCACCGTGCAGAATCCTATCCACAGGTGACATTTGTATATGCATTGAAGCAACGTACCCAAGCTCGGTGCTCAGCAAGCAACAGAGAAAGGAACCGATCCCAAAGCCAGAGCTGGAGTAAACGAAGTGTAAATTACAGCCAATAAACAAAAAAGCAATCAAACAAATGCTAGAGGGGAATAGAAAAAAATAGGTTCAAAGCTTCTTTCCATGCAGCAAAAGTAGTATTATGGTTTTTCCGTGAGATATGATAAAAAACGGGGTCATGTACATAAAATGCCAGGGTACCTTAGTTATTCAGTGCCTGGTCAAGCTTGGCCAGTAAGCCCTGTGCCTCCTTGACCAACGCGCGACGAGCAGCACGGTCCTCGTCATTCGTGATCTCGATCCCGTCTGCCTTCAGGATGACCTGGGCGAGGATGGTTTCGCTGAGCTTCTTATGCTCGAAATCGCGTGCTTTCGGATCGGTCGGGGGATTGGCAAAGTACTCTTCACAGAGAGGGAGCAATTCCCGATGAAGATACGACAAGAGGCCGTTGGCTTGATCCAGCGGGGTGCGGAAGGAGTTGAGGCTAGGTGCGGGTGAGGGCATGGCTGAACGGCCGGGCGAGGGGGATGGTCGCGCCGCTTGCGCCGGGGGTGGTAGAGTGGCCGGGTCGACTGCTGCGCCACCAGGGCCCGGCTTCTTGCCCTTCTTCCCGCGCTTTTTGTTCTTGCCCGATCGCTTGCGAGGGGGTTCGTCCTGGCGCGGAGGAAGTTCAACCTCCGCCTCGGACGTCTCACTTGGCGAGCTCTCCCCGGGCTGCACCTCTGAGACCACGCACAAGACCTCTGACTGCTGCTTGAGTCCCTCCGCCCGGCAGGGCAATGAATCGTCGTCCAACAGTTTTCCTTTGTACAGTAGTCGGATCCGCTTCGGGTCAGGCGTCTGCGTCACCTCTGCAGCCCGTTGTCTCAGCTGACCCACACTGAGGGCGCCCTCATTGATGGAGTAAGCAGGGAAGTGCAGGTCGTAGGTGTTCTTGCGGTGTTTCAAAAGGATGGTGTCGGGCTCAGCATCATCGGCACCGGGGTACTGGTGTCCATACTGTGGCTGTCTGAGCGGGTTGACGATCTCGTCCGTCGTGATGTAGCTGAAATCGTTGTCGGTTACATGGGGAGGGTTTTGAACGTTGGTGTAGTTGGGAGAACGGCGCCAGAAGGTGAAGGGACTGCGCCAGGAAGACATGACGACGATTGCGATCGCAAACGCGAGAAGAGTGTAGGTAATCGGGGCGGTATAATCGCTGGCGGCGTGATCCGGGTTCGGCTCCGGCCAAGGCGTGAGAAAACGCAAGGGAGACGAGGCTTGAGCTGACGAAAGAGTGGTGGTGAGTTGATGGTGTAAAGTCTGGAGCGAAGGAGACAGATTGGTGGCGACGTGGTCGATGTAGGAAGCACACGTCTCGCCCAGGGAGGACAGAGATATGTGCGATAGCAACTGGCTCATGGATTGTCGGCCAAGAATGGGTCAATGGGAGGGGGAATGACGAGGGTGTTGAGGTCACTGGAAGTTTGCCCTGGGCCTCTCCCCCATTAGCTCCGGAATAGGCAGAGAAGGCGGAGAGAGCCTCTTTTTTTTTCTTTTTGTTTTTTTTGCCGCAGCCGCCTGGAGGCTGAAAGGCTGAAAGATCGCCTTGTCTGTTCGTCACGAATGTTCGATCGATTTCGAATCAATGTGATGTCTTATGATTTCTGTTCTCTCTCCTCTCTTTTACTGTACAGTATAAGCATATTGCATGCCCGCCAAAGCCCCTCCTTCCATCAAACCTGAGGGGTAGGCTCACCACAAGGCTGAGTTGATTACTATCTGTCTCCAAATGAATGACCAATTGCTTTGCAATCATTCCCCAAAGTTAATGCCAATGGCTGAGGCAGACCGAGCGTCGCATTCATCTTGCAGCATAAAAGCAGCAGATCATTCCCACGTGACATGCGACTGTCATGCCTACCTAGTACACAATCATGTCTTTGACAGATCTCATCGGCTTATCATTAACATGCATTAGCCATTTCAAACACCTGCCAAGCACACATAGAGGTATTGATACCACAACTGAGGAGTTTTGAGCCGGTACATCGACCGCAGTAGTGGGGTAAGTAGTTATCTTGACCTACTCAGTAAATTAGTATGCTAGGCGACGTCATCAACCTGGGACAGCGGCTTGTAGAAGGGCCAACCGCAGCTCACTCTGTCCTGTTATATAGCAAGCCCTATATAGTACTACTGTACTGTCCATATGGCGTTATGCAGGGAGAAGCAATTATCCGACCCAGCCATGTTAAATGCATCATCTAGGATATCCCTCAGGTAATTCTTGACGAGACGAGCGTTCTGTCAATGTTACAGTCGGACGAACACAGATGGCATGGAATTGAAGAGCGGAGCAACATTACACAGCCTATCCGAGAAGTAAGTGGCCTCAGGGGCCACAATGGTTTTGTCACCTCCGGTGCTCTCCGGTGCTCTTGCAAGGCTGGCCGACCTATCCATACATGGAATTCCAGGTACCCCCGAATTGTGCTAGGCAGAAGCTGGAATTGGGGCTAGTTGCTGTTTTCTCTGCGTTGACTGACATCATTGTATCCACTAGTTACTGGGAGATTTACTGTTCTGCAATAAGTCATTGTTCTCACAATGGAAAAAATTATATTATATACAGTTATAATCTTACATAATTACATTACAATTCCTCACTGGCGGAAGAACGTACTCAAGATGTCTTCAAAGTCTGACCCCGCCAGGTGCAGGCCGGCCACCAAACCATCTCGCGAGACCACTGCTGCCATCGTTACCTTCATTTCCCATCCACCGTGGAAGGCGGAAGGAGTCACCCTGCAACCACTGTGGCTTGCTGGCTGTTTCGAGAGTGTTCTTCATGCGGTGCGCGAATGACTGGAAAAAGTTCTCTTCCTCTTCTTCCTCGACCAAGGCAGAGGTCCCGAGAGTGCTGCGAGGTGCTCGAGGTGCCCGGGAACCCTCAACTAGGGGTGTTCGCGAGGAAATGAATGCAGGAACCTCCTCGTCAACCCGACTCGAAGGGCGGGGCGACCGACTACTACGGGCTGAAAGCCCCAATGAGCCGAGGCCGTTCAGTTCTCGCTCAATGAGGTCACGCCCTTCACGCCAACCTCCCAGTCCGTAGCCACCGGGATTGTTTTCTAGGTCATCATCATCTTCCTCCAAAAGTCCCCAGCTGCAAATGTTTTGCACTCGACCATATAGATTAAAGAGAGTGGCACAGATGGGCAGCAAAATGAAGACCGGGAAAAAGTAGTCAAACCCTTTACCAAGCGGTGTAAGGTCGATTAACCGCCCCAGGAATTTGTAAAAGACGGTGCTCTGTCGCGCACTAACCGGCAAAAAGGTGAGGAAGTTGTAGGCGATGGGTACAGTCAGCCGGGCTACAAGCCCAGCGTACCAACATGCGCTCTCCCCATACGTGTTCCGACGGACCAAGGCACGATTGCCCCACACTTTGGCGTCGTTCACGCCCACCAAGGCTGCGGAGCACATGTACAGCAACCAAGCAGAAGCAATAACTTGACGACCAAAGTTCACTGGCGCAGGATCCTGATGATAGGATACAATGGAAAGGGTCACTACCGACAGCCGAGGCGCCATAGATTTGATCACTTCGGACCAGACAATGCAAGCGGATGCGGCAGTGAAGAGAGCACCTAGTCCAAGTCGAAGGTTCGGGATCACGCGCACATAGAGCTGGTAACGCATGTATGGGCTCAGAACCTTCGCATTCGACAACCATGAGGAGCGATAAGGTGACGGAGTAAACTCCAATTTCCTGGATGCGGACGAATTGATAATGGCTTGCATATCAGCAGCGGACAGCACCAGACGGTCCCACTCGTCGATGAAACGAGCCTTTTGATGCCGAGCACGCTGAAGACGTCTTGTCAAATCTGCCAAATAGCGTTCGGTAATGACGGCGGGGATTGTTTCAGATCCATCTGCATGGTCCAGCAACGTTGATCGTGGTTCAGAAGGACTGCAAGTCTCTGCCAGCTCGTCAATCCAATCCTGAAAGTCGAGGGCGGTCCCTGTTTTCCGGCGCTGCAGTTGAGAGACCTGACTCTCGAGACTCTCCAAATCATTGATTGCATCCATTAAGCGGTCGTGCAACCGAGGGGCATGGGCGTGAATTCTCCGGAGTCTGCCGCTGACATCGGCGTTGCGGAATAGTGTGCGAGGGATCGAGACGAGACCATGGCCCATTAGGTAGATCGCCAGTACGAGACCCCAGACGTAAGCAAGAGCCATAACGAGCGCCTTGATTGAAGTAAATTCGAACCCATTCTGGATGGAGATGTAGACCAATCCAACGATCGCACAGCACAGCACGATGAGTTGATAGCGCGCATTCGACCGGATAGAGTACTGAATACGAGCCTTCGGTTCACGATATCCAGAATCTATATATTCTCCGAGAAGCGGGAGGATAGCCCTGTAAGGAGGGAAAAGTCCGATCAGCATCTCCATTATATTAGTTCAGAACAGCCAAAATTGGCTGACAAACGACACGACTTATACGTACCATGTCAGTACAAATATCAGCCAATAGGTGATGCGCCACGAGACTAGAAGTAGGCGGTCAGGAAGCCAGATGGCTGCGGGACCTGATCCATCACGCGAACTTGACGCCAGGTCGATAGGAACCAACAGAACTACACTGGCAGGAAGCGCGAGCGCAAGAAAGACGGGAATGGAAAGATAAGCCGGGGTTGCGCGCAAAGTGAGAAAGCGCCGGAGAAGAAGTAAAACAAGGATAGAGATTGTGAGAAGGGCCAGCGAGAAGAAAACACTAGACCCTACGGGCACAGGCGTGGCGAGAACCATGGCGATGATTGGGGGGAGGAGAGGGGGGGAGGGGATGTCAGTACATCCGGCGGAGGGTAAAAAGGCAAGTAGAGCAGGGTCTCGGGAGGAGAGGACGATCAATCAATAAAGCATTGCAGGTGAGCTTAAAAGAGACTAGCGATCGAGAATCGAGGGGTAGAAACACAAGAGTGCGACGTGGATGAGAATGAGTATGAGTATAAACGAGGGGGGAGAGAGGAAGGAGTAAGGGAAGGAGGGATGGAGAGAATTGGGAAGAAATAGAAGAAGCAAAAGTGACCAGGAAGGGAAGAAGTAGAAACTGCCCGTAGTTACGGAGTACTATGAGTAAGTACGTACGTACGTACAGTAGTCTAAGTACTCAGTAGTTACTCCGTACTATGGATCGCAAATGCGGCCGAGACTTGAAACGAGATCTGCTGAATGGATCAGCTCATTTCCCAAAAGTTCATTGATGGTCGATGATAATTCAAGGGCGGCTTCCAGCCCGGGGGCCGGTGACGACAGCAGCCAGATCACGTGATGGTGCCTGACGTGTCTGTTTCCGTAAAAAGTAACAGCGGAGTCGCCATTGCCGGCACTACTCAGTAGATTCCTTTTCTCATCTCAAATGATTCCACACTTCTCCACGGCCCTTTTCAAGTTGGGACTCTGAACCACACCGCATTTGGACCTCAACCCTACTAAGTATAAATATACTCATATATTCCCCTTCCATCGCCGATGCTAGCCTGGTTTTGGAATGTAAGATTAGTCTGGACTGTTGGGACAGCATATCAAAGAATATGATGCGACTTCAGTCATGCACGCCCTCGACCCTACCGGTAGTCATGTCTGCTCGGATGGCGCGCTGCCCGCTATACTCTTCGCAAGACCTCCAAGTCCTGTATATCAATCCGAAGATGCACTGGAGGTTTTTACCAAAGAAGAATCATACAAGCTTCGCATACCAATCAACAATGAGACACCATTTCAATGCCCTGATCAAGGGTTGTGTTGGTTGCATATTCTCGCTGTCTGATTCTCTTTGTCGTTGAAAACGGTATCATATGCATGATCTTGACGGGTGAGTATCACGCCCAACCCCGGATGTGCCGGTAGGACTTTCCGTAGATTGGCATGAGGCACCCCCAAGCTTTTCTCGGGAGCGACCCATCGATAGACATGTTCCAGGGCCATGTTGATCGGACTTCACGTTGACTACTCCGTAGATCGGGCTGAGAAGGAATTTTGCAAATAGGAATCATGCACCCATGGAACAAGATGGTCAACAACCGAAAGTGTTTTCGCCATATTCATACTGTGGTTGTATACCAGTATCTTCCAAACATCTTTCATTCTGGGCGATAGGTGTGTGATTTGTAGCACCTTCACTGCAGGCCGCTTTGGTACGTTTTCAAATCAGGAATAGTCTGTTCTGTCAAGGCCAGTGACACTAGTGAACTAGTGTACCGATCTCATTCTGAGGGAGCCATGAAGTATTGACGGATTAGTGGTGTAGACCTCCAGTACGAACCTTTTACAATTCCTGCTGCTGGGCCAGCAACTCAATTTAGTACAGTACGAACCACAATTCCGTGGTCCATGTCCATTCTACCGGACTGTGCCTGGGGAAAATCCAGGCGGAGAGAATGAATGTGTGGTCGAGTTATTTGGGTCAAGTTCACGCCTGGCCACTGAACCAATTTAGTTGCTGTGAGCTGCCCTTGCGGACAACTCGAAGACCTTTCCAGTTCCCCCAAAGCTAAAGCACCGCAGATACAGAACCCTTCATTGGTCGATCAGTGGAGACCAGTATGGTTCACGGCCTCCATTTAATCTCAAGTAACTGTACTCGTGTAATGCGATCCAAGTCTAATCTTACCGACCTGATATCGCCAAGACTGAGTCGATGCCTGCCAGTAGGTGGTAGGGTAGTCTGTACCACCTGGCCGCACCACGGAGGATTGTTGTGGTAGTACTAATGTGCCGTAACCAGCAAGTCTGACCGTAGGTACATACAGCTGTAGCTACGAGGTCCTCGGATACCGCCATCTTGCATGGAAGACGGACCACAACTCCAGTCAAATGGTGGTGGCATTCACTATGATCGGTGGTGACTAATGTGTGCGTGCCTTGGTGATACCTACCCATCCTTATTATCATCCCAGCCCGCTAACTGATTGCTACAGCATAGATCTCCAGGCTCCTGAACCACAACACTAAATCCAGTCATCAAGTAGGTAGGCGGGAGCGATATCCACCATTGGTCACGTCAATTAGAGTTACTAGTGATTGGACTGATGGTAAAACTTGATTCCGAGGCAAGGAAAGAGAAAATACAATTCAAGGAAGCAAAAGACGCAACGAAGCAAAGAAGCAAAGAGGCAAAAGAAAACATACAAAGTACGAGGGAGGTAGTGGAGGAAAGCAGGAAAGACTGACTGATTGACTGGCTGCGAAACTAACATTTCTTGGCCTGGAAGACCTTGCGTCTTTTCCAGAGCCAGTCACCCGTCGAGACCAATTAGTTACCAGGGATTTCCGGTGATGGGGACGGACCAGAAAGCGGAAAAAAAGAGGATGGCCCGCTTTCTTTTTTAATTTTGGGTCTCCATCGGTTGGCTCCCCGTCAGTTCCTAAGGGCGATCCCCTCATATGAGTACTGTACATAAGGTTAAGAGAGAGAGAGATAGGTGAGTGATACGGATTGGAGATGATCAGACAATCTTGATCTGAAGTACAAATGCACTGCCAGAGTAGTCATGTTATGTATATAAAAATCATATACACAGTATGATGTACAGTACAGTAGATTCACTTATAACCCGAATCAATGACATTGAAAGGGGGGGGGGAAAGTGGCCAACAGGCGCTCAAATAATAATCGAGCGATCCGTCGAGTTGTCAGTTGGCGGCTGGGTAAAGTTCAGGTTTCCCAGGTTTTCCCTAGTCTCCTTCCATATTACCTACGGTACTGTTCTCACATCGTAGTGTAGAATTTTAGTACAGTACCAAGAAGCTGATGATGAGCAGGACCAACGGGCAGATCCCTAAGTGGTCCTGGGCACGGGGACGGGTCTAGAGGGGGGGTACTAAGGTAGGTAAGGTACTGTACCTACCGAGTAGTAGCGTTAATCGCCCACCAGAACCACTCATCGGTCTGCATCTGGCGCCTCAGGCCACTAACTAACACTAACTACCTTAACTACCACTCGAGTATTCATAATTCCTCAATGGTTTTAGGTGGATTACCATCACGGCCATCACTGCCATCATCCACGGCCACCCAACCCACTTTCCACAACTACTATTAACTTACCACCACCCAACTTGACTTCCGTTAGACTAAACTGCTAAGGTGTACCTTTCTTTTACCTTAGTAGTAATAAACTCGAACTACCTTAATACTACGTACAGTACGGAGTACCTGCTAAACTAAAATGATGACTGACTGACAGACTGATTGACTGATTGACTGACCTCAAAGAGTCTCCCTCTCTTTTCTACACCACCACCACCACCTCCTGCTCCTCCACGACCATTACCACCACCTTCTCTCTTTCTCTTTCTCTTTCTCTTGCTCTCTTTCTCCTCTCTCCCTCCCTCTCTCCCTCTCTCTCTCTCTTCCTGTGCACGAGATCTTCAACTTCTCTGCCCTCTCCCCTTTGTTCCTTAGCCCATATATTGGGGGTCTACTACGGCCATTTATCCGTTTTGATTTTCTTGTTTCCCTTTTCCTGCCCAGCTTTTCTCTTCTTGGTAGGGTCCCCCCCCCCCAATTTGCCTACCTACCCACCCAACCCACCTAGACTCTGTTTCCTCGTTTCGTGATCGATCGCCGCATTTTGACTCTCTTTCTCCTTCTCCCTCCCTCTCCTTCTGACCCCATTCTCTTTCTGTTTCTCTGTTTCTCTCTCGCATTTCGTTCCTTCCACCTTCCCCTCTTCATTCCATACACTTCTAGCCAACCTCGAATCTTCTCCGCCAGATCGGAGGAGCTATTATCGGGTGAGTTGAAGATCCCCTCTTACTGCTCAGTTCATCCTAGCGCCCTCTTCTGCCGACCGTTCGGCTTTTTTGCGCATTTCTGCATCCATTGCCTAACCAAAACACCGGGATTCCTCGACGAGTGAATGCTCGCTTTTCTCTCCTGACTGCGAAATGTGCTTTCGGGGCGTGCCTCTTCTTCTACCAACATTCACTGACATGTGCTACCCTTGCACCTAGGCTTCCCACTTCGACTTGTTTTCTTCCTTATCTCTATCATCTCTCGTGACTCCGGGAAGCTCCATACCTTGTCACCCCGAACGATCTTGCGAACTAAGCGGTGCAATACATTAAACATCCCTGTCCCTGATCCAACATACATCCAGTGTAATCCTGCCTAGCCCGCCCTCAACCCCCCTCCAAGCCACTTCCCGGGCGCCTGCCAACAACACCACCTCAACTCACCACTGGTGCCCGAACGCCTTGTTTTCCCTTGCTGTGTTGGTCCTGCGTGTTTCACTTGCATCCCACGACCTGATTTCTGTCGTTCGTCTTCTTTCGTTTCAATCAAATCTCCCGGAATAAACAGCGAAGCTCATATCGCTGCCGACCTCGTCCCTATCGCGACCACATTCGGACCGCCAACCGCCTCTCTCAACATCGCTCTCGACTATTCAAGCCTCTCTTGCGGTGGAACCCCACAAGCCAGCTTCTTACCGAGATAGAGATATCTGGAGTGCGATCAAGTCTTCCTCAGTCACGAAGATTCTATCGCAAAGTGTAACGCTTGGCATTCGGGCCAGCGAATGCTGACGTCAAAGGAAGGCTTGCGCGGACTGCTCCTCGATCCCCATTGAGGGGGTTGTTGACATGAATCCGGCAAACCTCCCCAACGTGGGCGGAGGTATGAATGGCGGTAACAACAATTCGATAATCTTGTCTCAGGTCGCGCAGGCTCTGCAGGCCCAGGGTCAGTATTCAGGATGGCGAGCGGAAGTACCGGTCAGAGATCGGGCAATGAAGGTCTATCAGATGTAAGTGGCCGTTGTGTCCATACACGTGCTCTTGACCGCTTCCTGTGGCTTGAGATTCGTGTAACCAGTTCGACTAGGCGTAGCTTTGTCAACCTAACAATTTCCACGCCAGGATTACATCACTCCGTCTCATAACACCCCGCATCGACACGCAAAGTGCCGCTCATGCGGCATTGGCTTTCGAACAGAAAGCCTTCAAAGACGCAAGAGAAAAGGTGTGCATTCCTGCGTTCGCAACCCCATTGCTACACCAGCCTAACACTTCTAGATCGAATACGAGAGGAACTGTAACGAGAAGCTTGTTCATATCCGCGACACTCGCGCACGACAAGCTGCTGTAATGCAGAACGGAATGATGCCCCAAGGTCCAACAGCGGGGATGACTGGTGTTGGTCAGGCAGGATTTCCTGCACAAATGAACCACCCCATGCAGGCGTCTCCGATGCCAGGGCAACAACAGATGTCAATGGGTCTTGGGGACATGGGTCAGCAAAATGGAATGCAACATCGTCCACAACCCCAACAGCCGCAACAGCAACAGCAGCCGCAACAGCAGCAACAGCAACAGCAGAACATCATGCAGCAAAGAGCTCAGCAAAGACCCGGCGTTGGATTTCCATACAACGACGAACTCCAAACTCTTTCCGCTCAAGAATATGAGCAAGTCTGTCGAGTTGCAAGCCAAATCATTTCAAAAACTCCCCAGGAAGATTTGGAGAAGATCAAGTTGAATTTGCAGAATATGTCGCCAGAGCAGCGCCAATACCTATCAAAGAAGAATATGGACCCGTTGACTTACTTCTTCCGCTCGCAGGCTCTGACCCAGCTTAGACGGTTCAAGCGAAACCGAATGGAGATGGCTCGTGCTCATGGTAATGGCGTCGACCCTAACGGGGCTGCAATGCTGGCAGAAACGATGAACCCACAGCAGCGACAAATGTTAACAAACATGATGAACCTACAACGCAACTCCGCATACCCCATGGGAAATCAACAGAACCCGGAGCCATCGTTCATCGGTAGTGTCGACAACATTCAAGGGCAACAGGCGGATGGGTTGCGGTCTCAGGAAGCGGGCCAGCTTGTGGTGCCAGCTAGTTCCTTGCCGATTAATCAGACGGCATCGAATATGTTCCAGATGGGCCCTCAGCTCAACCAAAACGCACAATCCGGTATCAGCCCTCAATTTCTTGCGCAGCATCCACAGGGCGCACAGAATGTTTCGCAAGGTAGATCTCAACAAACATCGCAACTACAAAACGAGACCCAAGCCCAACAGGCAGCACGCGTTCAGGCAGCGCAAAGAGCGCAGATCGCAATGACTCAAAATGGACAAGCCGGGTCCCAGATGCAACACCAAATGACGCAACAAAGTCCCGCAATGCCCATGCTGAACCGTCCTATGGCCCCCGGTCAAATGTCTCCCGCGCAGGTTGCTGCACAGGTTCGGCCTCCGTCTCGCGCTCCTGGCATGGGGCAGCAGCAGGCTAATGTCCAGTCCATGGGCGGACAGCCATCGATGCAACGGCCTCAAATACCACCCGGGCTGCCTCCACAACTTCAAGAGCAACTGAGCCAAATGAGCAATGAACAGTTGAATCTCTTTTTCCAGCAGCGCCGGCTGGCGAACAACCAGGCTCTGTTACGGGCAAATCAACAACAGTCCATCCAGATGCAGCAAAACTTCCCACAGCAAGGCCAAGGCCAGCAGATGTTGCCCGGCCAGATTGGCAACGGGCAGAACATGCGAGCACCTCTCAATTTGCAACAGCACATTGCGAGCATGAACGGCCAGATGCTGCCTGGACAACAGATGTCGGTTCAGCAGCGACAACAACAGCAACAGCAACAGCGCCAACATGATATGTACAAGTTGCAGCTTCTTCGCCAACATGGCGGAGGCATTGAAATGTCCCCTGACCAAGTCAAGGAAATGGACCGCTTGCATTTCCCCCCAGCGATTCTGAACAACAACCCGAACATCTCGTCGCCTGTCCCGAAACATATTAAAACATGGGGTCAACTGAAACAACTGGCGGCTTCGAACCCACAACTACTTGGAGGCGTAGACATACAAAAATTAATGGCTTTGCAGAAACTGCATCTTGCCCAGATTCTTGCCCAATCGAAAGAAGGCGGCCGTGGCGCGGAACAGAACGGTCAAGGCCCTTGGATGCCAACACAATTCCAGGGACAATCGCAACCCTTCATGAATAATCAATTCGCATCCGGTCAGCAGCAACCATCCATCAATATGCCTGCCATACGTCCGATCACTCCACAAGATATTCAGTTGGCCAGGCAGCGCCTTGGTCCACAAGTTCAGAGTCTGAGTGACGAACAGCTCCGTGATCTGCTTCACCGGAACAGACAGAAGCAGATACAAGCAGCGCAAGCTCGTGCCTTGGCTGCTCAACAGGGTCAACAGGGTCAACAGCCTCAGACAACTTCGCAGCCTCCTGTCACTGTTCCTCCCACAGTTCCTCAAGTCAAGCTAGAGTCCCAAGCTCCACAGTCTACATCGCAGCAGGGTCCGCAAAATGGGACGGCAAAGGCTCAGGCTACAGTTGCCGGAAAAGGAAACAAAGCGTCCGTCACTAAGCAGGCACCCAAGAGGAAGCTTCCAAATGAGGAGCCTACGGAAGCTCAAACCACGCCCATCCAAAAGTCGACTCAACCTGTCGCTTCACAAGGAGGACCCGTCCCCGTTCCCAACAGGCCCAACATGTTCTTCACCCGCGAACAGCTGGCGGCTATGACGCCTCAGCAACGTGCCCAGCTGGAGCTACATTTGCGGAGGCAACAAGCACAAGGCCGTGGATCCATCAGTAGGATTTCCGCTGAAGATGCATGGAACAACCTACCAGAAAGGATCCGAATGATGTACGACGAGATTGCTAAGACTGCGCCGCCTGCTGAGCCTGTTACAATCACACCGGAGCAGAAGGCAAGCATGTCTCAGCAGCTGCGTGACTCGACAGACTATTTAGGTAGGATGGATGCGCTTGTTCAATTTATAGCAAAGATACCCGGCCAGGAGCGAAATGTCCGCAGTTTACTTGCGATGGTAAGCCCTCGTCTCCTTTCAACCCGCGCCTGCATTTAGCTAATGGCTTCTCCAGCGGATACAATTGATGAGACAATTCAAAACCGGATCTGATTGGGCACTTGCTGACCAGTACACGATCACGCCCGAGTACCTCGCAGGAACCACTAACTATATCAAAAAGCTGTTCCATCATATGATCGCTCGAGTCAACCAGCAGCAAAGCCAGGCACCTGGTCAGCGACCCAGTGCCCCACAGGGTGCATCTATGCCACCGGCCAGCATCCCAAACAACATGCCCGCTCTGAACGCGACGAACTTGCACCAATTACAGCAACAGGAAGAGGCTCTTCAACGTGCTCGTCGAGCCTCCAGCCAAACCGCATCGGGACCTCCCGGCATTCCGCAGGCGCCTTTTGGCGCGCCATCGCCTCAGGGTGTTCCACACGCATATGGACCAGGTAGTATACCTCCCGAGCAGTTGAAGCTGCCCCCTCCGAAGAAGCGAAAGCAGTCTCATGCCGGTGCTACCCCCGTGCTTGGAACTTCCGTGCCCAAGGCTCAAGCAAACAAGCAAACAGGCGCAGAGGTAAAGCTGGCTGGTGCAGCTTTCAGCGGCGCTTTCAAGTGCAGTGTCCCCGAATGTCAGAACCATTATCATGGTTTCGCCACTCAGAGCGCGCTTGACAGTCACGTCGAAGAATGCCACAAGATCGAAGAGCCAATCGAAAACCCGCTGGAGTTTGCCCTGGAGAGTTTCCGCACCAACCTTGTCAAAGAGGAAGAGCAAGGAGGATTACAAAGCAGTAAGGACACCTCACAGGCCCCTGGCAAGCTTGGCCCAGCATCATCTCCAGCGAAACACGATACCAAGCTTGGAGGTACGCCAGCTCCTGGGGGTGCGACTCCCATGGGCCATGCTCCCAGTCAATTGGGACCCAAGCCTAGTTCCCCGGCCTCGAATCTGCAACTAACTCCTCGTACTTCTTCAGCCAAAGTGCCTACGTCATCTCCTCTTAAGCCGACAACCAGCAAGGACGATAAGAAAGAAGCGACCAAGCCCCTGGAACACGCACCACCGTCAATGGACGTGGTGACGGCCGACCCGTGGGCAAACAGTGCCATTTCCCTCGAAGCGATCCAGGACACATTCTTGGATCTCGGGGATGATGCGGGCCTGGGCTTTGGAGCGATGGACGAGTTTCTCAACCCCGAAATGTTTACCAATTCACAATCCGAGGACACTCCGGATTCAATCGAGACCGGTCTTATCACCCAGACCCCTAAGGACAACGAGCTACCAAAGAGTGTCGAGGTCAATGTCAAACCCGGAGAAATGGCGGATGAGAATTGGATACCGGTGGATTGGATCAACCTCCCGGGCCGGTTTGAGGACGGTCTTCTGATGAACGACTCATGGGACGACATTGATTGGGAGATGATTGATCGCAAAGACACGGGCATGAATGTTGACGACAGTGGAATTGCAATCATTGCCATGTGATCTAGTCCATGTTTTTCTGTTATCTCATGAGCGCTGTTTATGATTTTGGAGCTGGTGAATGGCGTGGTGGATTCTATGTTTCTGCTGGCATAATTGATTGCAGGCCGGATGTATATTAACCGGGGGACACAGGAGTGATTGCCTGGGTCTTCATTCTACACTTTGCTATCATTTCATTCTTAGCCATGGCGTTGCAAGGAGCTAAAGGAGGAAAAACAAGAGCCTCTTTTTTTTTGTTTTTTTTGTGGCCCTGGCAGACAGCGAAGTGTCTTTTGAGTTGGGAGTTCATGAGATTAGCAGCATTTCTAGGGCTATTACTCAATTATTGGATCCGACCTCGAGTCGGAACAGCCTTTACGAACTTCCACACTTCTGTAGACATAGATAATAGAGAAAGATCCATTGAACAAGCCAGGAATTGGATTCGTGATGTGAATGGGGACCTTGTTAGGTGTAGTAGTGTGGATACAATCGATACAATGGAACAATGGATAGATAGTTAAGCGGAGAGAGGATGATTAAGTAAGGATCCCGTGATGGCTGGCTTGTCCCCACTCACTCTCTACATTTGAGATCAGCTGCCGTTCCGATAAGCTAACTTTAGGTCGATCCACCGTCATTTACCTTCTCCTCCGCCGCCTCCTCCTCCTCCCTCATCCATCCTCCCCCGTCTTTGTTCCGTGATATTCCCCACCACTAACAACCAACAACCAACCACCTCCCCCAAACTCATCTTCTTCCATGATGGGTCATCAATAGAATAGACTTATCCCACTTTCTTCTCTCTGTTCTCTATCACAGAATTTGCGACTGGCCTCTTGCGCTCCTTGGCCGGGTCTCTCTATCGCGCTTCCTTGGATAAACATTAAACCATTCCCCCCATAAATTGGACCCGTTCTCTGCGAGCTTTATCTGTATACATCGCAAAGCTCGTTTTCATTTGTTGTTAGCTTCCAACAAACAGCAATCATGGCGAGCAAAGCCACCGTCCCCTTCCTGGTCACGATGATGCTCGTGACTGGGGTTTGCAATACAATCCTCAACAAGTATCAGGTTTGACGCTTCTCTGATTATCTTGCCTTTTTCGAAACATGACTGACAATGGCTGCTGATAGGATATGCAATGTGTTCGCAATTGTGACTCTCCGGACCCCAAGTATCGTCACACCTTCGAGCAACCGGTGATCCAGACGTATGCTATCTCTCCCCTCGCTCTCTCTTTCTATACCAATTAGTTATACAATGCTTATATCATCTCAATAATGATAGCATTCAAATGTTCATCGGCGAGATGGGCAGCTGGCTTGTCGTGTTATTTTCATATCTCTACCAGCGCTACATCGCTCCTCGCTTGTCCAGCAACTCCTCCCCTCTGCTGGCAGGTGGCTATCATCCCGTCCACAATGATGATGGGCTTGACGAAGAAGAGGAAGACTATACGATTCGGGGCCCCGAATATCTTCGTGATTCCACCAAGCCCGATGAATCACCTGATGGGCGCATTCGTCTCCAAGGATGGAGGATCTTCCTCCTTGCAGCACCGGCATGCTGTGACATTGCGGGTACTACTTTGATGAACGTCGGGCTGCTGTTCGTCGCCGCTAGTATTTACCAAATGACCCGGGGGGCCCTCGTCCTCTTTGTTGGTCTCTTTAGTGTGATCTTTCTCCACCGCAAACTTCACATCTACCACTGGGCTGCACTGTTTGTGGTCGTTCTTGGCGTTGCGCTGGTTGGCCTTGCAGGCGCCATGTTCAGTCAGGGCCATGAATCTGCCCCGGAGAATGCAGCAGCGGCCGTCACACATGCTCTCCGAGAAGTGCAGACCACTGCACGAACTCCAGAAGCCGTGCAAACACTGATCGGTGTTCTTCTCATTGCCGCAGCGCAGATCTTCACCGCTTCGCAGTTTGTGCTCGAGGAATGGATCCTGGAACATTACGCCATGGATCCTCTTCAGGTCGTTGGCTGGGAGGGTATCTTCGGGTTCAGTGTGACTGTCATCGGCTCGATCATCATGTATCTGGCTGTCGGACGGACCGAGGCAGGTCGCTATGGCTACTTTGACGCAAAGGAAGGCTGGCGTCAAATTCTCCACAACCGGCCAATCGCCATCTCCAGCTTTCTGATCATGATCAGCATTGGGTAAGTTATCATGACTAAACAGTTTCGATCTTGTTGGTACTAAGTTTTTCTGCTCCAGCGGCTTCAATTTCTTTGGGCTTTCTGTTACTCACACCGTTTCGGCTACATCGCGTAGTACTATCGACACGTGCCGCACCCTTTTCATTTGGCTTGTCTCTCTAGCCCTGGGCTGGGAAACTTTCAAATGGCTCCAAGTGGCCGGCTTTGCTCTGCTCGTCTACGGAACCTTCCTTTTCAACGATATTATCCAGCCCCCACTCAAGGCTTGTCTTCCTCGTGATCGCCGCGAAAGAGTTATTCTTCTTCCCGAGGAGCCCATCGAGCATATCTAGAAGTGGGGACAGTGCACAAAACGCATAGTTGGATTCTGACCGTTTTGTCTCACAACATGATATCTCAACTTGGCTCCCTTGGGCTGGCTAAGACGGTGTTGATCGCCTTGTCTAGCTACACTCTGTTACTGTCGGGATTTTAGAGGTTATCGACTTTTTACACGTTCCATTCGGGGATCGGCCAGGAAACCCCGTCTTATTGCATCATTTGTGGAACGGCGGGTCTCCGATTGGCCGAGTGAGTGTCTTTCCGTCGCGTTTCACCATTCCAGCTTTTGTCAGTCTTTGTTTTCCAGGCGTTATCATGGTCACGGAACTGAGTTTTTGTTTGTTGTTCGACTATTTGGCAAGATTTTGGTATAGAAGATGGCGCCGTCGATGCAGCAGAATGGAAATAAGATATCGATCATGGTTGTTCAGTCTCTTCCATTGGTTCTTTGTATTGCATTCTAGCTGTTATGGTGGAAATATATGCCAATGCCGCAAATGTGGCCTGGGCCCATATTTAACCCGATCGGGCGAATATTTATCTTTGAGAGCCGTCTCTATAGCATTTATGATCCATAACCCCCTCCTCTATCACGCTGTACTGGACAAAGATCCCTTATCCACGAATACCGTTCTTTAGATCCAGTCTTCTGTTCTATATTCTCCCTCGGAACTCGGACTCATAAGATGGGCATGAGCAGGCAAAATCTGAAAGTCGGCGTGTTGTATAAAAGCAGCAGAATCGATGCTGTACAAGCAGTAGATTGCATTGGAAAAGAAAAAAAGAAATGTGAGGACGTGCTGAGAAGGAGGGGTCCATTCATGCAGTGATGACAACTATCAGGACATATATAAGGGATGATGATAACACACAGAAGAAGAGAAATATGCTTCAAGAATTGATGGTATATGTGGTTGGTTGCAGGGGTGTGGGGGCGATGGTAATAGCGCCAACCCTAGCTTTGTAGATGGTATGTATATATACGGGGCGAGTAAGATTGTCTATCTGAGTGTTTGTTGGTTCGTGAAGGATGGCATGAGTTCAGACGAGAACGTAGAGTGCGCACATCTGGATGGGAGGTTAAGTGTCAGTCGAGGGTCTGGGGACACCAACATTAAGTGGTAGTACTCACCATGGATAGCCCGAGAATCATCGATAGCCAGAAGAAGGCGTTCTGATGGAGGGAGAGATTAGTTTTAGTTCCATGCTTTCTATATTCGGGAGTGGTTTGAAGTATCATGGATGCACGTACGTTGAGAATGGTCTTCCCCTTTATGTACTTGGACTGCTGGACCGCAACGATGGGCAGCTGGAGCATCATGGCGAGGAAGCCGTAGCCACGAAGCTTTTTAGTAATACAGCTCATGACCAGTTCGTGAGCGATGGCGCTGACGAGGAAGGTGATGAACATGGCGACTGGTTTGGAGAAGTGGGAGAGAGAGGGGAAGTAGACATGGCGCCGGAGAAAGTGGTGTACGGGGATGTTCCATTCCCTGGAGAATTCCAACCTGAATAAGGTAGAAACGTTTTCGTCAGCTCATGTCAACCCACATCATTAGTAGCCTCCATAAAAGCCACCAAAGGTGTCCGTGTGCAGCAGACGTACCAATCACATGAGTTCCACCAATCCGAGTAGAAATGACGGTCGGCAAAACAAGTCAGCTCTGCGAAAGCGCCCAGCACATATTCGAAGATGACGAGAAAGACAAGCAGGAAGGTGATCAGGAAAGGAAAGAGAAGCATGCTGATGGTCTCCGCCATGATCAGGGCCTTTTCAGTCATGCTTGACACGGTGTGGAGCTGGATGTTGGCCTCGCTCAAGACAGGTACAATGAACTCCTCGCTGGTCAACGTCAGAAGGAAGATGCATCCAAAGATCGCGAGGGTTTTCAGGCCGATCTCGATCCAATCCCGGTCACTGTTCCGAGGGTATTCCAACTCGTAGCACAAAGTGGGACAGAAGATGAAATCCACATAGTTGGTGACCGTCAGGTTCTGAGGATATGTCACATTGCCCATCGGCGAGGTCAGCTCCGTGGCTAGGTCCTCGCGCAACTCGGCTATCGATTCGGATCGTGCGTGTTGACTATGGCGCCGGGTGGCAGCGTGCCGACGAGGGAAGGCATCCGGATACGGCACCGGAGCTTCCAAGGACACAGAGCCGGGCTTATCAAGCGAGGACAAACGACGCTCAGTCTCGCTGAGATGACCATTGTAAAAGGCATATGAGTGTACTTTCATCAGGATAGTCAACGTATGGAGGGTGAAGAATACTTGCGCTGTCCAGGTCCAGCGCATCATAAAGGGCCAACTGCACCTCATGGTTAGCTCAAGGAATCACGACCCCAGGAATAGTATAGCTGTCACAACCTACTTGATCCATAGGCAGGCCCAGGCCGCTTCGAAAATACTTTGCATGGCCATGCCCCCTCCTTTCCAGCGCCAAACACCACCACGAGCCCTGATTGTGCGATGGAGGGGTAGCACCGCAGCGCTACTCACGACCATAGCCAGGTCGCTGACGCCCATGGACCACACGTTTGCCGACAACAGATTCCAAACTCTCACTCTGAAAGGGGACCCAGTATCCTTGATATTGCGAAGCGCTGTGGTAACCACCATGATAAACAATGCGATCCAAAACAGGGTATAGAAACCGCGAAAATTGCGGTAGTCGCTTCTCGGGTCGAAATGGGACACTCGGGGCACATAGTCAATGGTATAGAAGATTCGTGTGCGTGCTCGAGCTTGTTTCCTGGCGGTGGAAATCGAATGGAGGGAAGGCGGGGCATCTTCAGGGACAGGTGTCGAATGGCCGCTAAAAAGTAAAGATTGTCAGTCTTCGAATTTGTTGGCGACTGTTGGGGTTGGTCGCTAGCTGCCTACCTTGACTCTAAGCTTTCCAAAGGAGGAACAGACGTAGGATCCGTCGTCGACTTCTTCATGGCAATGACACGCGGCCGTAATAGCGGGGAGCCATTCACTTGTTGAATGGCAGAAGACATGTTGGCCTAATCGGATAAGGGGATGGAGGAAAGGGGAAACAAGACAGTGTCACATCGAACCAAGTGAAGAATGAATGGAAAAAGGGGAGTAATGCAATTGATATATGAGACAATGCTGTACGTAGGTTGATCTGTTCTTTTTGCCACGCATGCAACGGGGCATGCGACAAGTAGAGAAATCCAGAAGGGGGAGGGGGGAGGGGATGTGATGCGGTCTCTTATGTGGATCCTATACTTCGAGCACAGTCAGACAGAGAGAGACACACACACACCTTAAATCTGGTTCGTGCAGGGACCAACCGACCAAAACGAATACGAAAGGTATTCCAGGGGTTAAGTATAGAAAGGTCGGACATTGAGGCGCGGATCCGGAGTATGTTTTAAAGCCTTAAAAGCCTTCAGGAGGCGGAAGAGCGATCATCAGCATGCACCTCCTGCAGTAGAGTGTACTGTAGATGACTAGCGCAGCATCTTGGAAAGTTGCTTAATGTCATACCTGAAGCGGCTGCAGGGGGAAAGACTCGGGGAAATCGGTACTGTTGCGAGAGTGTTCAAGGTTGGATTGCAAGGACGTCATCGGAAGCGCGGTTGGGCCGAGTCTCCGCATCTTCCGTGCAGTTCGGGGTTGTTTTGTGCCTGTCCGAGTGACCGAGTGAACGAGTGAAGTTATGATCGATGATGTAAGAATCTGCCTGTACAATACTCCGTACCAAGTACGTAATACGAGTACGCAGTGAGGCAGAAGGCAGAAATATCATGGCCTGATAAGTAAGGCTCCAATGGTCTGTAGCACGTGATAGCAGGCGGGAAGGAGGCACGCTAGACCCAACATAGACGGGGAGTGCCAAGGCGGCCAAGTCGCAGGAGCGGGCGAGGCTCAACCGCTCAACCCAGCTGGAAACTGTCTTGAACCAACCTGGTCTGCTGGCCCGATCTTTATCAGTTATTGTTGCTGCAATCTCCAGTTTCACTGTCTCCCCCCCACCAGGATCATTTCCATTTTCCTCTCTCCTCACCTCTCTTGAGATTGCGCAGACTGGCTTCTTCGCTCTTTCTCTCACCCTCTCCGGTTCTCTTCTGTCCGGGCGACCTCCCCCCGCCTTTCTATTGCATTTCCCCGTAAGGGGTCCTTGTGCCCGCCATGGCATCCCGTATGTGAAGGAAACCCCCCCCCCCCCTCCATCGACAACCCTACCTTATTGTCTGGCCCACGCTTTGACTCATCATTCACTAACAACCTATTCCTTGTCGCCCTGATATCATAGTTAAGCAATTCATTCGAAATGTCCGGTCGGCCAAGACAATCGCCGACGAACGAGCAGTGATCCAAAAGGAGAGTGCGGCCATCCGTGCGTCCTTCAGAGAAGAGAGCCACGATTCAAACGTTCGGTCAGCAATGCAATCTTTCACTCCCATCTTTGCCGCTAAGCAGGGTTCTTATACTTGTGGACAGGAGAAATAATGTGGCCAAGCTTCTGTATCTGTTTACCTTGGGTGAACGGACACACTTCGGCCAGATCGAGTGCTTGAAGCTGCTGGCTTCCCACCGCTTCGCAGACAAGCGGCTGGGATACCTGGGCACTATGCTATTGCTAGACGAGAACCAAGAAGTATTGACGCTGGTAACGAACTCTTTGAAGAAGTGAGTGACTATTCCAGTACCACCAGTGACCCCCTGCTGACGTCGTCTGGTAGTGACCTTAATCACTCCAACCAATATATCGTGGGCCTGGCACTTTGTGCCCTGGGAAACATCGCATCTGTCGAAATGTCTCGAGACCTGTTCCCCGAAGTCGAAGCCCTGATGTCCACCGCGAACCCTTATATTCGGCGAAAGGCAGCGCTGTGCGCCATGCGCGTTTGCCGCAAGGTTCCTGACCTACAGGAACATTTCCTAGAAAAAGCCAAGAATTTGCTGTCGGATCGGAACCACGGTGTTCTGCTATGTGGTTTGACCTTGGCAATTGATATGTGTGAGGCCGAGGAGGCCGAGGAGGGCCAAGAAGGAGTCATTGAGATGTTCAGGCCTCTCGCGGGTGGACTTGTGCGTGCCCTGAAAGGACTGACAAGTTCAGGATATGCTCCGGAACATGACGTCTCGGGTATCACGGATCCTTTCCTCCAGGTCAAGATTCTACGCTTGCTTAGGGTACTGGGGAGAGGCGATGCGGCAACGAGCGAGTCAATCAACGACATTCTGGCGCAGGTGGCTACCAACACCGATTCGACCAAAAATGTCGGTAATGCCATTCTCTACGAGGCTGTCCTCACTATTCTTGATATCGAGGCAGACTCAGGTCTCAGGGTCCTGGGTGTCAACATTCTCGGAAAATTCCTTACAAACAAGGATAACAACATCCGTTATGTCGCTCTCAACACGCTAAATAAGGTCGTCGCCATCGAGCCCAATGCCGTGCAGCGACACCGCAACACCATCTTGGAATGCCTCCGCGACCCAGATATCAGTATTCGGAGACGAGCTCTGGACTTGAGTTTTATGCTCATTAACGAGAGCAACGTCCGTGTGCTTGTTCGGGAATTGCTTGCGTTCCTGGAAGTCGCCGACAACGAATTCAAGCCTGCGATGACGACGCAAATTGGCATTGCTGCCGACCGCTATGCTCCCAACAAGCGCTGGCACGTTGACACCATCCTTCGTGTGCTCAAACTTGCTGGTGCATATGTGAAGGAGCAGATTTTGTCCTCCTTTGTCCGCCTCATCGCTACCACTCCTGACTTGCAGACCTATTCGGTGCAGAAACTCTATCTAGCCCTGAAGGAGGACATCTCACAGGAGGGTCTCACCCTTGCCGCCACCTGGGTCATCGGTGAATACGGCGACAATCTACTGCGTGGTGGCCAATATGAGGAAGAGGAACTGGTTAAGGAGGTCAAGGAGAGTGACATTGTCGATCTCTTCAACAACATTCTGAACAGCACATATGCTACTCAGACCGTAATCGAATACATCACCACGGCTTCGATGAAGCTAACCGTGCGCATGTCCGATCCCGCTGAGATTGAGCGTCTCCGTCGCTTCCTTAGCAGCCGGACCGCTGACCTGAGTGTCGAGATTCAACAGCGGGCTGTCGAGTACACTAATCTGTTTGGGTATGATCAGGTCCGCCGTGGTGTTCTGGAACGTATGCCTCCCCCGGAGATCCGGGAAGAGCAAAGAGTCTTCGGTGCTCCGACCAAGAAACGCCAGAGCAAACTGTTGAAGGATAAGTCTAAGAAGCCGGTCAAGCAGGCGGAGCAGGATATGCTGCTCGATCTCATGGGTGGCGATGCTCCAGCAACTAGCCCAACCACCAACGGCTCTCAGAACACAGCCGACCTTCTGGCAGATATCCTCGGTGGCGATTCAGGCCTGTCATCACCATCTCCTCAACCTGCGCAAAAGCCGGCTGGATCCGTCAACACTAGCGCGATCATGGGTCTCTTCGACTCCAATGGCACTACGCCTTCTCCCAACGTATCGCAGTCCGCATCCTCCGGTCTGGATCTTCTAGGAGGCGTTGGAGCTGCTGCGTCGCCAGCTCCAAGCCCTGCACCTTTGGCTCCGGTACACACAGCATACAACAAGAATGACTTGACACTCACGCTTCAAGTTCAACGTGCCAGCAACGGCAACGCGCAAATCCAGGCGCGGTTCCGTAACGTCGGAAACTTTGGCCAATTCTCCAATGTAGGATTGCAAGCTGCTGTTCCCAAGAGTCAGCGTCTGCAGCTGAATGCGATCAGCAAGGCAGATTTGGAGGCTGGTGACGAGGGGATTCAGATGCTCAAAGTAGCAGGCCTGGCCGGGGTAAGTCCTTCCACTATCCTGCAATATTCCTTGCACGTATATTAATGTTTGCCACAGGCCCTCCCACCTAAACTTCGCCTACGTCTGCGGATCACATATGCCAAGGATGGTTCAGACCCTGTGACGGATCAGGTTGACTGGACCGAGCCATGAGGCCGACGGACGACTTGACTGATATCATATCCCACTCATTGCCCGCCTGGACGCAGGCCGCGTGACCTAATCTATCTACCTTCCGCCCATTCATCTGACATCCCACTTTATCATCCCTCGCCCTCGATCATCCATTCTAGCCTAGACGATACTGCCACAATTCATACTCCATGTTCCACCTGAGCGAATTTCGTTCCTCAGCCTCAAAATGTAGCACAGTCGCCCTCTTCTATCACACTCAGCCGCCCAAAGCCAGCAGCGACCGACGTCAGACACGGAATGAGAAAGCTGTGTGATCTAACCAAAACAACAAGCCAATATGTCCTCCCTCAACCCCTTCTTTTCTAAGAACCACACACACATCATCATCCTTCCAAGTCTGTTACATTCCATGCATGCACATCTGCAGAATCTACATACCCGCTTAGTTTCGAATCTGATATTCTGGTTTTATCCGGCTCCCCGGTATCTCCGTGTGGTCATGGCTGTGTGCTGTCACAAAGTGTAGTTCCTTTTTTTTCTCCATGTTGACTATCCCCAAGCTTTCTTTTTTTGCACTCTCCTTCGTCTTCTGTCCTATTTCAAATTCCATGTAAATGCTTGATGGACTGTGTACATGGGCGATGCGCATCTCCATTATTACGAGCAGGCTTTTTTTGACCAACTGGAAATGCAAAACAACAAGGTTGAATCATGGCCCTTCCAGTCGCTAGACTATAATAGTTTGGCGATACTGCTTCAAAACCCCCACTCAGTAATGAACAGAGGGCTGCTTCCCTGTTCCAAAGACAGACAGAGGGGTTCGAACCATTACTGTGTGTGGGGTTCCATAGGTGGATATGTGTGGGGTTGTGTTGGGTTTTTAAACTCGGTACTTGAGCCTGAGTGGTGGTGGTGGCCCAACTCACTATGATATGTATGTAGTAGACAGGCTGAACTCTAAGTGATTTACTACCTGGTGAGTGGGCTGGGCTTCGCTGGCTAGCTTGCCGGGGGGG